>NW_017306992.1:24717-71406 GCF_000935625.1 Nanorana parkeri
ATGGATATGCTATAAAACATACCTCCACTACCAAAAAATGTGTATAAAAGAAAACAAACTTGAAGCTACTTTTGCTTAATATATTGAATACGTCTTTTTTCTTGATTCAAAATAAATATTACAAACAAAAATATATAAAAACATACCAATACCATATTGCCATAATTCATTAAATCCAGGTGCTCTATCCATTATTTATCAAATTAGTTTAATATAATGCTCTAATTTTGTACAATAATAACAACAATAATAATATCTAGAAATCTAGGGTGAATCCTCCTAAAACTCATATTTTGGTTATGGGTGGATGCTGAGAGACTTGATAGTTAAATTATCTGGCTCTGCTATGGAGTTTCACTACTGCTAAAGCTATTAGGTGTCTCAGTTCTCCTGATACAATTTTAGTAAGGCAACATATGAAAAGGAAAGTGAGAGCTTCATCACAATGAGTGAAATGAAGAACCCAGCTGCAGACATATCATCACTCTAGCCTCTAAGACATAAATAAAATGTTTAATAACAGGTTCTAGGATTTTAGTTACAATTTCTAGTACCTTTTTTTTTATCTGTGATCACCCACAATAAACCCTGTAATCTTAAACAACTTATAAATAGACCAACATTGATATAAAAGGTGCAAGTACTGAGAATGAGAATAATTTCCTTCTGCCATCTAATTACTGAAAATAGGATGCAGTTCTTTTGTTAAATAATATGTTTACATTTTTTGCACTAAATGTTTAATGGAAAATTAAAAAGGTATGATAAATAACCAAAAGCATAAAAAAAACTTTTATTGGAGTGTTAGTTAGTGGCTTGCTGATTGTCCATGAAATGTTGGCTATAAATAAAATGTTCTATTTGAAATGCATATGATGAGCATTACTATGGCTTGAAATGTGTGCTCCCTTTATTCCTGTGTATCTGTTATTATATTTTCCTCACTTCTGTGGAATTAGATGTCTTCCATGTCAATGCCAGTTCATCTCTTCTATTCGCTATATCCACAATTACCTTAGCGAAATCTTACAGTTTTCTCTACATTCCACCACTTCTCCATTGTCACTGACATCATCTTTCCAGGAAAATACCTCTTCTGTCATTATTCTAGGTACACATTATAATAATACATCCCAGAATATCCCAAGCTGCTCCAGATATGCAGAAGACATTCGCCTTTTACTATTTTTATAATCAGCTGACAGTAGGCCATGGTGATAATAGGCCAATCCCATCTTCAGTTATTCACAGGGCTGGCAAACAGAACACAGGCAGCTAGAAATTGGTCCTGATCTATACATGAAGCCCCCTTACCGTCTGTTGATTCACTTTTGCAGTCTGTCCTGATATGATAAAGTGCACTTAAGTCTTTGTGAACACAGTATAAATGCCTTGTGCTTATAAATTTAGGAAAAATAGCATGCAAATACATAATCCTCCAGCTAATCTACGACTATTCTACATTTTACCTGTAGTCTGTGTGATTAAGCCTTTTCTACATCAAATTTCTAGTATTTCCTACACAACAGTTGAAATGTTGGACCAGGTTCACTGTGCAAGTGTTCTAAACTGACCAATTAAATAAGAGAACGGGTGAATATGTAGCATAACCATGACCACAAATATAAATACAAAATCATAATAAAGTATCTTCAGCAAAAAGAAAAACAAGGGGTCCTGGGTGAGATAATATGACCCACACAGAGCTCAACATCATTAAGTCTATCTGGGGTTACTTAAAGTGACACTAAACTCAAGCGTTAAATCTTAAAAATGCAATAATGCATTCAAGTACCTTAACTATTAACAAAAATGTATCTTATTTGTGTATCACTCAGCAATAGACCCTCAAATCATCTCTGAATTGTTGCTGACACTGTCCTTCCTTCCTTCTGGAGGGTGACTACTTTTTTCCTAATGGGCCCTGTTTGCATTTTAAAGTAGCCACTGCCCCAAGCACGCTCCCATGATGGACTACAATCACACATTTAGGGGGTCTATTCACTATGCTGCCGAGGGCAGCCGAGTAAATGACCGATCAGAAGTGAAGTGAGCCGAACACTGTTCGGCTATTCACTTCAGGCTGGTACGGCTGATTTCAGCCATACATCGATTTACTAATTTTTTATTGAAATTTTAGTCCTTCAGAGGAGTAAGCTTGGAGCGATGGCTTTTTTATAACACGCACAGGGATCATGGGGAACAAAAGAAGCCCCCCTCCAGAAGAAAGGACAGTGCCAGCACCAATTCAGAGATGATTTGAGGATCTACAGTTGAGTGATACACAAATTCGCTACATTTTTATTAATAGTTAAGGTACTTGAATACTTTTTTAAGATTTAACTCCTGAGTTTAGAGTCACTTTAAAGAGACAGAAAAAAAACTGAGACAGCCTAAATCAACAGAATAGTTTTTTTGGAACAACCTACCTGCCCATTTCCTTGAAAAACTGTATGCGCCTGGGATAATTATTGCTGTTTTAAAGGCAAAGGGTGGACACACCAAATATAGATTTGATTTAGGTTGTTTTCTGTTTATGCACTTTGTAGGTTGTTCAATTATCACAAAAGAAAAAAAAAATGTTCATCGCATCCTGACTTTACAGTATTTTTTTCACAAGTTCCTGAAACTTTTGCACAATACTGTATGTGCAGTCTTATCTCCCACAGCAGTTAGGATTGTTTTATTTTTTTATCTGCTAGTGATGTGCTATGGAAGCCACACAGATTTCTGGCACAGCTGAAGTATGCTTCGGGAGGAAAGGCTTTGACACTGAAATAATTAATTGCAAGCTTTGGAAATGATTTGACAGGCTTCAGACTTAGAACAGACACCAGTCAAACTTTTAAAGAGTAAGTATACTTTTAGAGAGCATACACATATTTGGACCGAGTGCCCCTCCCAAGTGGCATGCATGCACTAAAAGCATGCATACCCTTTAAATACACAATCGAAACACATGTTTAAAAAACTGCTAGAAAATGTATAATTAGCCATGAGCAAATCATTGTAAAATCGTGCAAATCACAGATTTATGCAAATCACAGCGCATCATGTAATATATGAATAATGGTTGTCTAAATTTAAAGCTGAATTTCAAGGAAATGCTTTTTTTTTGTCTGGGGGAATATTAAATATAAGTTTAACTTACCTTATCCTTCACTCCCCCAGCAGCTGGCGCTCTCCTCTTCTCTCCCACAATCTGGGTTGTGGGTGAGCCCTCTGTGTTCTAATTTACAATGCAGGACTGCAGGTCCTGCAGTGTACATGATTAACTCAGAGTACCTGTAACTAATGGAGAGACAAAGAGAAGTGGCATCAGGTTGCACAGAGAGGAGAAAGCCAGCAGAAGCAAGGGATAAGGTATGTAGAACTGTTTTTTTTAATGGTAGCCTAGACAAACACTGGCATTTAAAAAAATAATTAGAGCTAGGACCACACTACACAGTGGGGCCTTGACGAGGCAGTGTGGCTTCCAAATATTTTGTGCAAATTGTGCAACTAAAACCTCTTTTTTAATGCATAATTAGCCAGTGTAATGTGTTTCTGTGCAAGCTAGCTGGTAAGTGTGCTGGGAAACGTCTGTGTTTTGCATTGTTGTAAGCTCTTCCATGTGCACCTTGTAATTAAGGCTAGTTATAGGTTGTGCAGTTGCCATGTGTTTCTAGCTTGACTGTGTTTGGTGTGGGGATGAACTGGGGCCCCCAGTGTCCATTTGGGGCTGCTGGGCCTCCAGCGTGTCCCTGTGCCTTTAAGGAGAAGTGCCTCTAGGCAAACCTGCATCCAATTTATCTACTGCTAAAATATGCTCCAATATGGAGGCTCTCAAAAATTAGGATTAGAACCACACTACACAGAAGAGCCTTGACGAGGCAGTGTGGCTTCCACATATTCTGAGCAAGATGTGCATCTAAAACCTCTGTTTTTAATGCATACTGTTAGACAGTGTAATTTGTTTTGTTGCGGGCTAGCTGGTAAGTGTGCTGGAAAATATCTGTGTTTTGCATTGTTGTAAGCTCTTGTAATTCCGGTCAGATACTTGTGTGATTTGCACAGCGCTGACACTTTGCATAGCCAGTGCATCAACATCACTTTTTACATATTCTCTATTCCAGCTTTACTACATTGCATTCCCTATGTCACCTACCACTGAACTTTGAAAAAGCCTCAGCATACTTCTGAGGTACTCATTGTTTTATCCTCCTCCTTGGAAATGCTTGCAGTGGCTAAAATGATTTTAGATTATCAGTTTTGTATATTGCAATACAGCTTGATATGGTCTCTGTGCATATTCTTCATCAGAGAGTTAAAAAAGCAAACATTTTGAAATACATTTAATCCATTTTTTATTAATGAATCAATTACTGGACTAAAGGGAGTACAGGTATTCCTCACTTAACGACGAGTTCCGTTCCTACGACCAGGTTGTTAAACGAATTGGTCGTTTAGTGAGGAACTCTATACCGTACTGTACTGCATTAGTACAGTACTGTATAGTGTTGCAGATGTACAGTACTGAACAGTGTACTGTACATCGGGCAATAAAATACTTACCGGGACCCACAGTGAAGAACGGAGGACATCACTTCCGCCGGCGAGACGTCGCACTGACGCTGACACGCAGGGTCGGAGGTCGATCGGAGGTCAGTCGTAAGTGCGATTGGTCGCAAAGCAGGTAAGTCGGTAAGCGAGGAATGTCTGTATTAATATTTCCTTAGCTTAACAGATAATAACAGTAACAACAATTACCTGCATATAATTAGAAAAATGTACAAGAACACAGTGGCCATTACTATCTGGAGATGCTTTTTAACATGTTTAAATTAGGTGTTTTTTTCCAGAAAAGTTTAAATTATTTTAATGTTTATTGCAGAGTAACTCCCCTTTACATTTCTAGTTAAAAATACTATTAATATGGTGTCTTTAAAAGAACAAGCACAATTATTTTGAAACTATAACTACTTCCATGGAAAGGGGATCTTGAAATAGCCATTCTTAACTATGTATAACCCATGCAAAGGCAAAGTGTATGTCACTCACAAATGGATTTTAACCTCTTTCATCAAGTGATTTAAATTATGCCGAAAAAGTATACACAAGCATAGAATATGCAGAAGGCATGCTTCTAGGAAACATATCTGCATTTTAGTTTGAACCGAACATATAATAAAATAAAACTTTTTCCAAAAATGTGGATACATCAAGGAAGAATTTGATCCTCTGTTGGGTTTTTACTGTTATCCATATATCCATTACTGAGATTTCCCCTCATTTACTTTCTTACATACTAAGGGGAAGTTGGGGGAAATCTGCAACAGGGACACAGACAGCAATATGAGCAGTAAGATGACAGAGGATCTAGCCTTCTCCTAACATACTGAAAATAATAATTCTGTCTATGTTGCTGCATGATATTTTCTTTTTTCTATATGGTGATATCACTGTCACCAAGGCAGTAAATAAAGGTAAATCTCTCTAACAGAGCCATCGATAGCAATAAAAACCTTGGAAAGGAGTTTTAATCCTTTTCCACTCTATGCAATGAAAACGTTTTGGCTGGACATCTACTTTTTTACGTATAAGAGCAGGAGCATACAGAGTCCAAACAGTAGGTTGAATACACATGTCGACTGGACATACACTTTTACCTGCACCCACTGGACACAAGGGTCAATCAACACTTACAATGGAACTTTCCATGTTACATGGATCTGTCTGGGACTTTAACTAGCAACTCAATATTGCACAATAAATAACAATATTTGTTTATAGTACATTTCATGCTTGACATGGCTGGCTGCCTTTTCTTATAACTGAGTGTGGCTCACCAGCTGACTTATTAAATGCATGCATTCGCAGAGCCCATTCGTATTATCCATAGGCTATCTAACCTAGTTCATTTTTGACATCAGTGGGAGGGTATGAAAAGGTGCTAACATCTGTCCATATAACACCGTTTTATGCCCTCGATAATTTACACAGTGTTAATTTTTTTAATTCTTTGCCTTACTTGGGTGTGTATTAGAGCATAGTAACATAGTATTTGAGGTTGAATAAAGACATTAGTCCATCAAGTCCAACCTATTAGGATCTCATTCTAGGAGTACCTGTACCCCTGTATATTACGGTCCCTTCAGAAATCGTCCAAAAGTTTCTTGAACAATTCCACATTCTTTGCTGAAATCACCACCTGTGGCAGTGAGTTCCAGACCCTAACTGATCTTACTGTGAAGAATCCCCTTCGCCCCTTGTGCTGGAATTGTTTTTCCACCAATTTTAGGTGATGGCCTCTAGTTTTTGTAATGGAGTTAATATTAAACAGTTTATCGCTAATGTTGTTACCACCATTGAACATTTTGTACATGGAAATCATATCCCCCCTTAATCTCCTCACCTCCAATGTGAACATGTTTAAATTTAGTAGCCTTGTCTCGTAGCTCTGGTCCTCCATACCCCTAATTAGTTTGGTTGCCCTCCGCTGGACTTTTTCCAACTCAAGGACATCTTTTCTTAGTACTGGTGAGGAGTTCGACTCAGCCGAACAGAAGGAGAAGGAAGGAGCAGAAGGAGTTCGATCTAACATCTGGATCGGCTGAGCCGATCCTCCGGCAGGCTTCACACTGCTGAGCACTTCCCTTTTCTGTGTTCATTATGAAAAGTAATCACATTGTGATCACTATTACCCAATGACTCCCCAATTACAATATCCTCGATTAGCTCTGCATTATTAGTGACAATTAGATCTAAGATGGCATTTTTTCTGGTAGGATTCTCCACCATCTGGTCCATAAAATTGTTGCGCAACATGTTTAGAAATCGCCCCGCCTTTGCCGAACCCGAAGTTCCATTGGCCAAATTGATGTCTGGGCCAGTTCCACCCCACCCTAATTCTCCCACCCTCATGATTTTTGTAAGCCATGTGTTACTTGTTTAAGGGGTACGGCTGTCAACAAATGAGAAGGGAGAGCACAGGCTAGGACTTGGAGGATCCACACTGTGGGGTCTATTCACTAAGCTGCTGAAGGATCTAGCCGTAGCTTCGGCTGATCCTTCGGCTGGCTTCGGCCACTAGCTAAGCCGATATACGGCTGAAATCAGCCTTACAAGCCTGAAGTGAATAGCCGAACAGTGTTCGGCTCACTTCACTTGGGGTCGGTTGTTCACTCGGCTGCCTCAGCAGCTTAGTGAATAGACCCCTGTGTTGTGATGGTTTCTGCCCTTTATGCATATTTAGGAGCATACTGGCATACTAAGAGGTGGCCATGGGAAACCTTCAGTTCTGCTTTAATGCCGCAACAATTGGCAATATAAGGTAATTCTGAAAGGACTGGCATGTGTTAAAAGAATACAAAGTACATTGGTATCACATTGGTTTAAAAATGCCTTTTCTAAATATCTATTTAAAATATTCTGTTTATAAATAAATGTTATTGTTAAAATGAGATGTATAAAGTGTATTTCCCCTACACTGCACAGTGATAACAGAGCAAGTCAGCTGAATCATGCATATTTTATTGCTATTCAGTGAGCTTTATAGATATTCCGCTAGGTATTTCTATCAAAGTTACCCCTGCTAAGATCTGACAAATTGATTCATGGGATTGTTGCTTTGGCTTGCTTGTTTAATGTGTAGGACAAATGTTGCTGTTTATTTATTCTCAGATCCATGTTGTTAAATTCTTAAAATCATGTGGATATACAGTTAGTCATGGTGTGTAGGACTCTCCAAGATACACAAGGAAAAAAAATGAGTACCTTTCCTGTCTGTGTGATAAATATACATGAATATGAATTCTGATGAAATTTAGATTTTATTTTTGCTTTGCTGCATATAGAAAAAAAGTGTTGGTTTGGTGCAAGCATGAATAATTTTTTAAAATGTAGTCACACTAATAATATAAGTGGGATTGAATTCCTGGACAATCTGTGATACATTTAGCTATATTGTAATCCCTTCTCCTCACAAACTACTTTCAAAATTGATTTTTCACAGTTTATGGATCTCAATGAAATTTCATCCGCATTAAAGTAGTAGTAATTTATTCTGTAGAAAGGAATGGCATTCAAGTACAGTTCTGTACTTTACAGTATCTTAAACTGTGTTAGGCTCAAGCTTACCATTTATACATATACACTGATGTTGTGCCCATTATAATTTCTAATACATTGTGTAAATGATTATAGAGGACATTGCTTACTTGTCCTTTTTAAGCATATGTCTGATTTACTAAAGGATTACCTTTCTGCAGAATTTGTTGATTCAGAGGGTTAGTCAAGCTAACATGTTTAATTCCTTTGTTTTCCCCCTCATCTTAGTTCTACTCTTGTAACAAAATTTGACTAACACTCATAATCATTGATGGAGGAATCTGTTCTTTTTTTTTTTCCAGCCTACAAATTGAATAAAAAAAATAGAACCGTGTGTACACAGTTTAACAGACAGATTACACACAGACAAATGCCAAGCCGACAAGAGTACAGGGGTTGAACAACCACTTAAACTTCAGACAAGAAGTGGACAACCATTGAAAAACCATTCCAACAGTCAAGCCAATCAGAAGATTACTAATAATCCCACCCCCTATAGCCCCCTAACTTAATTTAAGCTAGAACCCTTTAAGCTAGGTGCTACACTTAAATAGAGCCATACTCCAAGCATCACAAGTGAAGTAGTATGGCTCCCTCCACATAGTGGGCTGGGTGAACCTATACTTTAACTATTAGGGAATTAGATTTAAAAAAATGCTGTTTTGTAACTTATGAGTTGGGGTTCATGTTTGTGAGTTTCCATTGGATAAAATTGTAGTAGCTACTAACGCCAAGCATTATTACTTAGTTTGAATACAGCAGCATAACCCAAATCATATTTATTATACCTAGAAAAAATAGCTATAGGAAAGTGTACTCTTAAAAAAAATAAAGCTTAAACCCTTAGCTTCATACAAATTGGCTGGTGGCACAACAGTTTTATTGTATGCGCAATACCACACTGCATTGCATGGTAAGTTCAATTAAATGTCAAAAGAGAGTGCACAAAACACTTCAACACCACATTCCATAAATGCCCTCCCATCCACGTATTCCCAAGTCTTCTTTAAATATTTTAAATATAAGCTTCAGGTATTTGTTTTAAAGAAATTGCCTGGTGTCTGGGCACTATGCAAGCACTTAAATAGGCACCAAATTGAATTAAGTTCTGCAGTGTGGGCTTTTTTAATGTACCTCCTGCCAACAGCTCCGTTGTACCAGCCATTTGGGTATGTTATTTTGAACATGATATACTTCAGGCAGCTTTCAAACCAACATTTTTACTAGGCCCCTTTTTTTTATTAAGTGATGAACCTGGTTCTAATCAAGAAATCAAATTTACAGTAAAGGGAATTTATCAAAACTGGAGCAGACAATATCTGGAGAAGTTGCCTGTGGTAATCAATCAGCTTCTATCTTTCATTTTCAAAGCTTAACTGTACAAACTGAAGAGAGAATCTGATTGGTTTCTATGAGCAACTGCTCCAGATTCTGTCTGCCCCAGTTTTGATAACCCCCCCAGTGCTTTATTTAACAGAAACAAGCTGGAAATAGCACAGACTCGATGCAAACCATGTAACTGGCTTTTGTAGGCCACATTTTTAAAGTGAGAGATCAGGCATGTTTTAACGTAAAATAACAATTAAACTGTACTGTGAAAGCTACGTCAGTTGGCCAGCCTGGACACCCAATAGTCCATGGAGTCTGCCCCTTACTGCAAAGAGTGAATCATGTGGTTTAGGCACATTTTTTAATTTCTAGATGCAAAACTAGCTTGCCCCCCACTAACTGCATGTGCATAACCTCTGCCTCTCCCTTTAGGTCTGCCTGAGGGAAATGACTAACAACAGGGTGACTGAGGATTTGGTGCACTTAAAAATGTGGTGACTTGGTGCACTAAACTGTAACACACATGTATGTGGTGATGTACTGCAAACACTTTGCCTGCGTGCAGCTTTGCTTGTAACAAAATAACATATAAAACTCTAAACCTAAACCCTAAAACACTAAACCCCAAACCTTTTTTGGGGGGTTAACTTAACTGAAAGTAAAAAAGAAATATGAAAATACAAAGGGGGGGGGGGGGGGAAGATGCCCCTGAGGGCTTACAATCTAAAATAGGGGAGAAGCTTCTCAAATGCGATGAGATGGAATCACCTAACCGTGGTCACAAAATAAAAACAAATAAATGAAAACAAAATACCAAATAAAAACAAAAATGTGCATGTCTTGCACGTCTTGTACTACTCGTGCTTTCATTTAAACGTCATGTCATTTGCGCTGACATAGTGAATTGGGCCACATGTGACAATTAATATCACTCACTCTGCTGAAATCGAGAGAAATTTTTCTATTAAGCCGAAAGTATAAGATGTGTAACGCTCTGAAATGTATTCCACTTGTGTTCAATGTCATTACCAAAGAAAAAAAAATAAAATCGATTTACATGCAAATAGCATGGATTTTTTTTCTTCATTTGCATAGAGAATAAGAGCAGTAATAAAAAAAAAAAAAACAAAAGAAAAAAAAAAGTGGCGGGGGGGGGGGGGGGCAGCAGCTAAATAGCAACTTCCACACACACACAAAAAGTCTTAGGAAGGACCGTTGAGTTTATGCACTGTGAACACAGGGTAGGTACACAGTATGTAGACCACCACACAGCAGTTCAATGTAACGTGGTACTTTACAGCATAGGGTATAGTGCTTTTGGCAAAACTGTACAATTTAGCAGCAACTATTCCTACCTGAAAGACTGTGTGATCCCTCCCTATCTGCTCCAAGAACACAACACTGACTGACTGTGCATATGACTGAGTGTAAATATAGATGTTTTAAACAGCAGTACAGTATAATAATAGTATGTCAGCAACATTATCTCACTGTAAAGACTTTGTGATCTCTTCCTATCTTCCTCAAGTGTATAACAATCAGTGACTGACAGGGTGTATTTCCACTTTTGCAGTCACATTGGGATAACACCTGCTTTATATTTGTTACATGTTCCCATTTACATAGCATAATTTCAAATAAATATTTAATTATTGCAGTCTATAATTTTAGATGCTTGTTGTCTGTAGTAGCCAACATATAATCCTGCCCCAAACTGAAAGGTAAGAAATATTTAAAAAAAATATTAGTTATGCTGTGTAAATGTGGACACATAACATATAGTGGGGGTTTCTCAAATTTGACTGCAAAAGTGAAAATACACTTTAAGCAGAAGCAGTGTATAGGGGTAGTATTTGCGCAAGTTTTTCTCCCTGTTAAGACTGTGTGGTCATTCCTTATCTGCTACAGCATAGACTGACTGACGTTGTATTTGACTGACTGTAAATATAGCAGTTTTAAGCAGCAGTACTGAAACAAAAGCAGCAAACGCTCTTTGAACTTTATATATCTACTCCAGTTCTGTCTAAGGGCTGGTGCACACCTAGGCGACACCCCACCACGCGGCAATCCTGCACAATTCCACACGGATTGCCGTGCGGTCAGGAGTCGCCCAGGTGTGCACGATCGCTCTGTGGGTGCCATTATTTTCCAATGGCACCCCAGTCGCGCCGGCGGATCACACAGTTTCCCGCGCGTCGTGTATCGCAGAAAAAAGGTGTGTCAATTCTTATTGTACATACTTAAAATTATCATTAATATTATTGTATTTATTTAAAATCATTGCTTTTTGACAATTAATGTAAATAGCATTACATTACAGTTTATATCACTATGGCCATATTGTGCAATCAAGGATGGCCTACACAAATGCCAAGAAATATACTAGCTCACTTAGGCTCAAAATAGTTTCTAACAGTTCAGTTCAGGTGATAGTTACAAAAAACCCTTTATGTAGTTCTGACAATGTTCTTTCTTTGCATCCAAAAATTGCAACTGTTTCTCTTTTTTTTTGTTTACATCATATCACTCTGTAGAACTGATTTACTTCAGCAGAAAAACTGTAAATAAAACGACTCTTATTCATCTTCTTGGTGGGAATAAACTCTGTAAGGCTAACCAAAAATATTAACCCTTGCATAACCAAATGCCTTTGATGTGTACAAATTCAGTAAGCATTGGTTGACTTGGCAATAATTCACAGTTTTGCACATTTTTAAGAAACTAAAAGGCTTTTTATTGGTTCCATATTTTAAAAGTACCGTGCTAGGATTTTTTTTATTGAAAAACTAGAGACAGAGAGAGGGTGCACCCCTAATGCATTAGGTTAGTTAGTGCAATGGCTTCCAGGCTAGGCACTTGCATTCTAGAGCCCTGCCATCACTCCCCAGCTCACAGAGACGCCAATGATATTGGAGTTCCAGACAGGTCCCTATGTCACTATTTCCCTCTATTGGAAATGACTGTACCTATTGGCTTTACAGTCTGTCCACTGGCCCTGGCAGGCTGAATTTGGAGGCTGGTTATACATGCTATTGACTTCCATAGCTATAAACACCCTTAGGAACTAGCTGTAATGGCTAGCTCGGATGCTGTAACTCAATTTTGTATGATAAAAATGCTTAACCCCTGAAGAGTTTTGTGAGTGCAACTATATATTTTATTTCTACTATACCCAACTTACAAACCTAATGCACTATGGGTGCACCCGTTCTGTGTCTCTTGTCTTTAGTTCATACAATTTGGGGTTCCAATACCTTTTGGGACAGTGGTACAGCCATACCCAGTAATATAATTTATTGGATTTTAACAGTGAGTAAGTACAATATACATTGGAATAACAAGGTACAGAAACACCATCATCAAATTCAGCTGGTTTGACAATGCAGTACAAATATAACAATAAGCATGTGTGATCGTGGTGGGGGAAGGGTAGAAACAGGGAACACAAAAACCAACCAATCAGTCACACGGTGCAATATGGCTTCTGAAGCCATTGAGAGCCTTGTTTTAAAATATCAGATATGTATGATTTTTATAAGAGAACATACATTCATAAGAACTTTGTAACTTCAGAGAGGTTAGAAAGAGACGGTGAGACCCATTTTCGGGCTATTAATATTTTGGCTGCATACAGTATGTGTGTGATAATAGTTCTAGAAGAGGGAGGGAATACATTCAGGCCTATATAGAGAATCGCTAAGGGGGTGGATGGGGTTGTGTTACCTAGTGAAATTTGGGACATGAGTTGGAAAACCTGATTTCAAAAAGATTGTAACGATTTACATTGCCAGAAAATATCCTGAGATATTTACTTCACACATTTGCCAGCAATGAAGGGAATTCATGTTGGAGAATTTCGCTAGTTTATAGGGGGTATGGTACCACCGGTGGATCAGTTTGTAGAAGGATTCCCAGTGTGAGGAGCAATGCGTGGCTTTGTAGGAGATCTGTATAGCTTGTTCCCATTCAGAATCCCATCAGAAAAGGTGGTTCCCAATTCTTTCTCTTTAATCATATGAGAGGATTTTAAGAAATGTTTTGTGTTGCCTAAATAGTGATAAAGTAGGGCTCAGCCTTCATTACTGGAAGAAGGATGGAAAAATAATTGATACATCTTAGTATCAATGTGTATAATCTGTGGGATCGGGGTTTTAAATAATAGATGTTTAATTTGGTAATATCTGGGAAATTCAGAAACCGAGAGCCCATACTAAGAGGATAGTTAAGCCATCGATTTCAGGGATGTGTTCTCGTAAAGATCAGGGATAGTAGTAATACAAATACTGGTCCAATTGGATAATGTGATGTGTGTTATAATGTGTTTTAGGATGGTAAGGGAGGTAAGGATTGTTTGGGCAACACTAGAAAAGGAGGACTTCATGAGAAATTCAATCCAGACCTTTATACTAGCTTGAATAGAAGGGTAGGGTGGGATAGTGTGGAGTGTAGATAGTTTGCCATCTAGAATTAGATCTGGAACAGAAGCTGCTTTCAACAATGCCAGTTCCATGTGGGCCCAGATTTTAGCCGGAGAAGGATTATACCAATGCCTAATTTGGTCAAGTATAGCAGCATGATGATAATGACTTAAATTAGGAAGTGCTAGACCTCCGGACAGCCTATTTTTTGTGGGATGTGGGTTGCACATCTCGGTTTATGCCCTTTCCAAATGAAATGTAGAATATGTGTTTGGAGAGCCTTGAAGGAAGAAAGTGGTATGATAGGGACCGTCCTAAAGATATACAAAATCTTAGGTAAAATAAACATTTTCAAAGAAGCTATTCTCCCTGACACAGAAAGATAGAGGTGTGACATTTTATTAAGATCTGTGGGTATTTGTTATAGTAGTGGTTTAGAGTTGTAATCATACATTTTGAAGGAAGATTTGGGTAAGTGAATACCTAAGTACTGGAGGCAAGTGGTGATCCATTGGAAGGGAAATTGGGTATGCAACTGGGATTTATTAAATAGAGGAAGAAAAAGGTCTACAATTTGAGATTTGGAGGTGTTTAGTTTATAGTAAGAATAGGCCTATTTTGCTTCCAGAGACGGGCTTTGCAGTACGCTTTTGATGAGCTAGGGGTTCCATCAATAGCACGAAAATGAGTGGGTATAAATGACATCCTTGTCGGGTGCCATTGTTGACTCTATTACTTGGTGAGGAATATAGGGAAATGGAACCAGTTTTCTACTATTTGACCTTTTATGGAACATTAGTGGAATCTACTGGAGGTAGAAGGGCAAGCAGTCTAAAACATCTAATATTTCAGATAAGTCTTTAGTATTTATTAATATTGGCTAAGATATGTACAAGTGTGTGAAAAAATTGTTAATGTTTAAGAATATTTAAAAATGTTTATTATTTTTAACACTGCAATCTCTATCATAAGAAATGTTTTTCTCACTTGGTGCATGGTGAGTGCACCTAGAAAAAAAATGCACTAACAGCTTTAGACGGCAAGGTTTGTTTACTAACCAACCTCATGTAATCACCAGCACTGACATTTTGATCACGTGAGTGGGAATTAGGCTGCTTGGTTGCTGATCATCAGTGGAGATCGGGAGCTGTTAGCAAATTTAAGCTGGTTAAGGCTTTTGGCACTCTTCTCAAAGTTAGCTATCTGTGCAACTCTCCATTTAATATGAACATTTAGTGGAAACTTTCTTACTAATTGGACTCTAATGGCCCAGAAAAAAAAATCTCCATCATTTTTACCTGTGATTATATTATTATAAAAATAATAAAATACTAATGACCACCATCATTTTTGAATTGCATATTCCAAATACTGATTTTAAACAGTTGGCTGCTATGTCAAAATCTGGTTTCCTGGTCTTTTGCACCTACCAGTTCCAATGATTAACTAAGCTGTTTTACATACTAGGGGCAGCTTGTTGATGCATATTCTGCATGCACTGGTTAAAATGATCTAGGCGTAAATCTGTATATACTCTCAGTTCTAAGATATTATAGGGTAATATCCTTTTTAAAATAGGACATGTATTAAATTGCAGCTCAGCTCTGGGGTCCCCCTCACAATTGTAAAGGTATTTCCGGTGCAAAAGTTAACTGCTCATTTTGCCTAGAGGATGATGAACACACTTACCTTACCCTCGTTCCCCCAGCAGGTGGTGCTTTCTTCCACTGTCTGATGCCTTGGAATGTGGGCATGCTCTCTGCATTCTCCCATACAATGCAGGACTGATAGTCCTGCATTGTACATGGTGAAGTCATAAAGCTGCAACTGGGGGACTGTTTGCATAAAGACAGGAAGGCCTGCAAGGAGGAATACAATAAGTATATAAGTATAGGAAGCCTTCTAGGAGAAATACGGTAAGGTAAGTATACTACCTTTTTCATCCCCTAAGCAAAACAAGCAGTTAAGGTGGGCAAGGATAAAAAACAAAAATCCCCAGACTTAAGCTTTAATAAAAGCTCACCAATGAAAACATAATTGTGGTCCACATAGGACACTTCAATGCTGTAAAAAAACAGATAATTTGCAGTTTAAAGGGGATCTGTCCTAAAGCAAAGTTAGCCGTCTGAGTCCAGGAGTCAAAGAATTGCTGCTTCCACTAGGGCAGTGGTGGCGAACCTTGGCACTCCAGCTGTTTTGGAACTACAAGTCCCATGAGGCATTGCAAGGCTCTGACAGCAACAGACATAACTCCCAGAGGCAGATGCATGTTGGGATTTGTAGTTTTGGCACAGCTGGAGTGCCATGGTTCGCCACCACTGCACTAGGGGATCTGATATAAGTACTTGTCTCTTCAGGCCAGATATCTTGTGAGATAAAGTTCCTACTAAAAATTAAATGCATTCATTCCAAAAATATTTTACTTCATACCATCATTCACTAATAGAACTAGAAACATAAATAGATTTAAAGGCTGCTTCGTATTAGGCTACTGGTTTTCTGCACCCTCATCCGAATGTAGAGACTCCTCCTTACAAGCTACTTAGATCTTCCGGGCATCCCAGCATTCTGGTTGTTCTTCAGTTCTATGAATGTCTTTGATTATAAAAATGGTTATAATGCTATGCTATCTGAATATTTGACAGACTTGCACACTGCTCTAAACATTATAACATTTTGTAATTTTGAAAAGGAGCCTGAAGACTAGGGGTAGTGGTATGGCTATTAGGAGAAAGAGTCAAAGGAACAGGAAGCCAAAACAAAAGCATTGTTGTTGGCACTATTTTTCAAAGTTAATTGTAACAAACTAGCTTGGAGAAAGGATACATGTATTTATATGAAATCACGTTTACTGACATCTATATGCAGCTTTGAAAAAAGCAATCTAAAGCTTTTTTGGGAACACTTAATCTGTTCTTGAATAAAAACATAAGTGAAATCCAGCAAGCAATTAACTCTTCATTCACAATGGAAAGATTGCAATTATTTTGTATTTCTTTTCTTTGCCGTAATAGTCTCCTTCTAAATACAAATGGCTGCCTTGTGTCTGTTCACACCTTTAATTTCCGACATCAGCACAGTCTGCTACTTAAAATGATTTCAATGTCTTCCCATTGTGTGGAAATTGAGGTGAAGAGAAGATATTTTCATGAATATCCCACTCTGTCTGAGCTTTAATAAGCTAGAGGGAATGGTGGCTGTTTAAAATACAGTGCATTTAAATTTAAAACACATAGAATTAAAATGTGAATTAGTCAGCCGTCATTGAATATTTGGTTGCAGAATTTTATGTATATTACATAGCTAATATCAGGCTTGTGCTATTAACACATGATGACTGTATCATTACCATTGAACTAAGAATCTTCTTTTTATGGTCTTTGTTTGACTTGTTACCCCATTGAAATTCTTTTTTCCTGAAAAGATAATAGACTCTTTTAAAGCCTAAAAGTTACCTTAATAACTCTGACTTGCAGTTTAACCCATAGCAACATGCATGATAAGTGGGAGAACCTTGGTTTCTCATGAGTTCACAGTATGGGCTGCTGTGTTTGCTGCAAACGTCTACAGATGGCCATGTGTGGGACAGCAGGTCGTCCGAGAATAAGCGTCATTTACAAAAGTGTCTGCAGGAAGTGTTTGCGGCTCAGAGCTTCCACTCATTTTCTCCTAACAGAAACACAAAATGGAAACGTGAATTGGTTGCTTTTAGACAATTCTGTCAGTTCTTTTAAACACCTCCATTAAAAAGTCCCAATGCTATTGCTGGACATATTTATGTAGTGATGTGGTAGATATCTCCTGTTATGTGCATAGACGGTTTGTTTATTTGGTGGGTGGCTCTGTTGGCCAGCAGGCCTGGTTTGTTTGTACTTCGTCTAATATGGTTGCTGTGCCCTGACTGCACAAATGATGATGTCATCAGGCTGCTCAATGGGATTATTGAAAAACCCCTCCCAGAGGATACATGGGCACATGAAGAGAGAAATGTGAATATCTGTCCACCGTATACACAACTAAGCTCATGATGTTTGCCCAGTAAAAGACTGAAGCTGCCTGGAGGTTAACGCATCATTTCCTCAATGAGACAAACTATTTTCTTGGACACTTATCACTAATAGTGATGAGCCGAACACCCTGTGTTCGGTTCTAACTCGAACTTTCGAACATGGAAAAAGTTCTAACTCGAACTTAGAACTCAATGCAAGTCTATGGGGGTAGAACTCAGAAAATTAAAGGTCCCCATTTTGAAGCCTTATATGCAATTTATTGGCCATAAAAAGTGTATGGGGATCCGGGTAGTGCCCTGAATGACAGGAATCAATCGTCACAATATTCGAAATAGTGCTAAGAGATCTAAATCTAGATAAAAATTAAGGTAAACCAGCTTAACCTCCCTGGCGGTATGATTATTCAGGATTTTAGCAAATGCCGGCATCTGACTCTTAGTTTCATTTTCGGGCCGCGTACAGCAGAGGGCGCCGCGGGCTCGCAGGGACAAGGTAAGTGACACTTTTCTGTGCATTCCCGAGTCTGGCTCGGGGTTAATGCTCCTTGTATTGAAAATTAACCCCAAGCCAGACTCGGGAATACCGCCAGGGAGGTTAAAGGGTAATTCCACTTTCCCAGGTGACTTTGGGAAAAATGGAAATACCCCATCCAATCTGCTCCCTGCCCCCCTACTGCTGCTCTTACCTTTGAATTAACACTGCTTCCCCTCTGTGACCCCTGGTGTATGGTCCATACCGCATACACAACAATACAACATCGCAACCCTTGCTTTCTACTATAGTAAAGAGATGGCTTATGTAGTCATAGCCTTCTTTAAAAAATGCACCACCTTCTCTTGTTTTTAAAGTTGAGGTAAAACAAAATCCTGTGCCTTCATCCAGCTTAGTGTACCGTAAATTTTTGGAAAAAAAACTGTTTCCCCATGAAATGTAATAAAACATTTATTATCACCCCAATTTTTTGGTAAAATATGAAAGATGGGGTCACATCGGGTAAATAGACACCAAACATGTTCAGCCTTAAAATTGTGCGCGCCAGCAAAATCACAAAAAACAACCACACCCAAAATTGGCCATAAGCGACGCTTTGAAAGCTATTATCGCTCATCAGTTTAGTGTTATCAATGATTAATGGCCCTAAAATGATTACTCTCACTCTGATGTTCACAGAGATGTGTAACATGTGTGGTACAATAGGCGCAATCGTTGTTTTTGCACGTAGGCACACCAGTTGCATGGTTGCGTGTGTATGTGGGGGCGGGGGACTTTAAAACATTTTTTGTGGTTTAAAAAAAAAATGTATGTCTCTTTAATTTTTTTTGCTTCTTAAATTTTCTTTTCTCTTTTTTTTACACTTAACTTTATTGTTATCATATAGGGGGGCTAAGAATCCCCATTATGTGATAGCCAAATTACATGTCAGGTCCTCTTTATGGAGAGGCCCTTAGACCTAATGTCACCTAGGGACCCCCAGAGAAGCTGATGAAGCAGAGATCTGCTTCACCAGCTTCTCCCTGGCTTCTGTAGCCAGGAATGACAGTTGAATGCTGAAGTCATGTAATATACATCACTTCCTGCTGGGGGGACTGTAGAGAAGTTGGGACGGAGATCGTGTACAGATCTCACTCTGATCTCCTGTGACAGAGCCGCCGTGCCAGTCCCCGCTGCACTGGGCGCAGCCGATCTTGGGACCGGTGACGGTGGTGATGACGGCGGCTGCAGGGGGGAAAACCGGACCTATTACAAGTGATCGGGTGTCTCTACAGATGCCAGAGCGCTTGTATGTAACCAGCCATCGTTGGCTGTTTAAATTTTTGACAGTCTCCCCACTCGGGTACGTGCTGGGCGCCGTGCATGAGTGGGGATGGGGATAGGAAGAATAAAGATACCCGCCCAATCCTACAAGGCTCCCGTCCGGCCATTTTGAAATGGCCAATGGACAGGAGGTGGTTAAAGCAGGATGTTTATTCCTAAATGTTTAATATGGAGAATAGGTTCAGTTTAAAGGATAAGTACCCCCCGTGCCCCCATCCATGCATATGATGTCACCAGACACTGGAGTCGGGTGACGTCATGCTCCCCGCCTCCAAGTGGCCAATATGGTCGCCGTGCACTTTTTTATTTAAATGTGCGCTTTCGGTTTGGAGGTTCATTGCCTCCGAATCTGAAACAGCATAATTATTTGTTTCATCAAACAAAACAATTGAAAAGGTTTTTCCCTTTTCATTTGTTTAGTTAGAAACAAATTATTATGCTGTGCACATGTCTGATAAACAGTAATACAGACCTCAGAAGAAGACCAATGCAGCATCCCATGGTCTGGTATGCCTTCCCATGGCCAGGTTTTACTTACATCCTCTGGCACTCTGACATGTTCTATTCAATGCTCAAGTGCCAGGCTTATTTAAATAAAATAATTGCTGCCTCTTTCCATAGCTCAGGCAATGCATCCAGGATGGTTATTTCTCTATGGTAGAATCTGCATATGTGCATTAATTACCTTTGCACAAAAGTATAATATAAAAAGTAAGACTACACATGCACAACAAACTTCTACATTGAATTATTTTCGGCATGTGTAGTATGCCCACCCTCTCCTCCTTCACCCAGTTCTCCAGTCCCATTTAACAGCAATTCCTGGCTGTCACTTTGACAGCCAGGACTTCTTTAATTTACACAGGAGCAGATCTTTCTGTTTTTGTTTAAACTGACACTTACAGAACAGTGTCTGCAATGTCAAGAATTACGATTTAGCAATGTTATTATTGCTTCATTGTGAGTTCTCTGGTTAATTTATAGCAGATCAAAGAGGTGACCTTTGATGTGCATATGATATCGGTTAAAGCAATCTTGCAGTAATGAAAAAATAAACTTACTATTTAAACACTGAGTAATCCTTAGTTCACCCTAATCAGCCTAATTTACTCATTCCTCCCCTTCTCTCCTTAGCTATTATTTTGCTGCTGATGTTTCATATTTAATTTCTGTTTTCTTATGATTATTATTTAAACTTTTGCCCCTTCATTTTTTCAAATCACCCATTTAAAAAAAAGCACAAAAAAACAAAAACAAATTTATTGTCATGATACATGGGAGAAATTTTAAAAAGTGTGCATTTTATGGACAAGAACACTTAAAAGGGGCATATTTATAAAGCAGTGAAAGTGACTTTCACTTAACATTTAATAACGGTAAAGCAATAACTAATTTAAAAGACATACGCCAGGAGGATTCATCTTCAGTGAATGTATGGTCAATGTTATATTCTCTGCTTTTTAATTATACCCATTGTTGTTTTAAAACTACCACTGGTCAGACAGAAAATTGATGATATAATACATATACTGTGTTTCCCCGAAAATAAGACAGTGTCTTATATTTTTTTACCACTCTGGGTGCTCTGTCAGCCGATCAGAAGGCTTTGTGGTCAGGATGATGAAGAGCCGCTCGGCTCTTATTTTCGGGGTAGGTCTTATATCACAGAAATCCCTGAAGATAGTGCTAGGTCTTATTTTCGGGGTAGGTCTTACTTTCGGGGAAACACGGTATTACATCTTTTGTCCATTGAGTGCATAGAAATCAAAATACATTTTCATGAAAATATTAGAGAAAATATTAGAGAGAGAAAGCCTCGTTTGTGGTAAAAAATGTATTACTGTGTTATCTTAAGTAATGATAAAGTTATTGCTGATTCAATAAGCTCATGGCTGAAATGTAAACAAAATACTCTGGTGTATAATTGCGTGAGACCTGAACTGGCTAAAACTGTGTAAGAGTACATGATCCTAAAATTTACAGCAACTGTACAGACATTCTACTGTTAGGATGTAATACAATAATCCTGTTAATACAATTCCTAATCCTGCTATTCATAGGGGGTTCGGCAGCTGAGTGAATAACCGAGCCGAAGCTGAACGCAGTTTGTTTTTTTACTTCAGCTCTGTATGGTTGATTTCAGCTGTATATCGGCTGAAATCAGCCATACATCGGCTGGCTTCGGCTCTCTTCAGTTCAGCCGAACATGCTCTGCATGTTCGCCTGAGCCGGAGTTTAGAACACGTTCGACTCAGCCGATCCAACATCAGGATCACTTGCTGCCGTTTGCCCCTCTTCTCATAGGGGACGAACGGCAGTGAGTAAAAAGTCAAATGCTGCTGGGCGGCATTCGACTCAGTTAATACATTTTTTTTAACAAAACGAAAAAAATGGCATGTGGCCCTCCTCCCAAACCATACCAGACCTCTAGGTCTGATAGAAATTTTAGGATGGACCCCACCACGTTAAAAATAAAAAGAAAGTATGTGAAGTTCCCCCCAAAAGTCATACCAGGCCCTTTAGGTCGGGTAGAAATTTTAAGGAGGGACCCCATCCCCCAAAAATGAGGAATAAAAAAATGGGGTCTCCCCTAACATTCCCAACCAGACCATTAATCCAAGCACAGGCCTGGCAGGGCATGAAAGGGGAAGGATGATCGAGCACAGCGATAGCTGTAACTCACCATTTATGAGAATCAAAAAATCTAAAGCTAAATATCAACACAAAGAAACAGTACATGCAAATGTTACTACAAAGCCAAGTAAAGGTATTGTAAAATGTTATATATATATTTCTATCTCTCATACTAATAAGGTCAGAGCATCCAGGCAAATCTGCTATTTTCAAAATTGTGGCTGTACAACACAGTAACTAAATCCAAGCATCTGTTTTTATAAAAGCACTTGTGTTTTTGTGTTCATTTATAAAAAAAATATTATTCTAGTATAAAAACAGCTTGATCTATAATTGCACAGGTATGAAGAAAAGTAATCACATGTTAACAATGATTTCAGGAACCTATTTCAAGTTTAGAGTAATAGATAAAATATTTATTCCATATATAAAATACTACCTCTTCATGTCTCAGCCATATTCCGTATACATTCAAGGTATATATGAGAGGTCTTTGTGGAATAAGGTATGAAGAGAATGTTTTGCCCTCTGGGGTTTAATACCGTATAAATAGCAATCCCTGTACTTCAGACATATCAGTGATTTTCTACAGTCCAAAGTCAGAGTTAATCAATTTTCAGCATTAAAGACAACATTTTATCAGGATTCTAATATAATTTTTCAATACATTTACATTTTTTCATGAAATACAGTGACTCATGTAAAATCGTACCAGGATAAAGTTAATATAATTTTAACAGCAGGCATTCAAATGTTTGCTGTTTAGAATGGACAAAGGATTTTTCCAGGGTTTTCACTGGAAACTGTGAAACTGATATTGGTCTTTTATTCAGTCTCACTGTAAAGTAGCCAGCACCGTACCTGCTGCCGGTGCCATGAAAAAAACCCAAGAATTTTTATTTTCAATCCTATTAACTCTATTTTAAATGTACCTGTAAAGAACTGGTTTAAAGTATGGGAATTTAAAGATTGGGATTAGGAGTTGGGAGAGGAAACAATATTACATTTACTGGTAAATATATGGTAAATATAAATAATGAAATGACTAGCTAAACTGTTTGTGTATAGCAGTTATTACTTCAGTCAACTTACTTTTTAATTAGCATCTAAAAAGAAACCATATTTGTGCACACTGCTTACATTACAGAATCCAAATTCTAAGTAAAAATCACGTAACCCTGTGCAGTAATGATAAATCGGACCTTGCACTAAAATGCACCATCCGCCTTTTTATCATGTAAAATATGTAAAATCCCCATGTAGAAAACACATGCAGAGAAAAGCTAAAAATTGTGTTTACCCTACACTCGGCTTCCACCCATGGCACCAAGTGAGCTTGATGTCATAATCTTTCAGGTGAGATTCTTGGAACTCTGAGGATCCAAAATCTCATGAAAAGACCTTCCTGCACTGTGCTGGAGTGTCTTCCCATGAGATTTGGAATGCTCATTCCTAAGATATAACTGGAAGGTTAGTGGTATCACCCTCTGCATACGCTTTTTTGTTAATTTTTTTTCTTTATGCATCTATATCACCAATAAAAATGTATTGCATCAATATATATAAATTAGGGTGTGCACCCAAAAGCGCAAACACACACTATGGGGTCTATTCACGAAGCAGCCGAAGGATCTAGCCGTAGCTTCGGCTGATCCTTTGGCTAGCTTCGGCCCCAGGACCCCTTCGGTTCAGTAGAACCGAAGTGCTGCTTTACGCGCTATTCACTATAGCCCGTACAGCTCCCGAAGTCGGCCGAGCAGCTCAGTCGAGCCAAGGGCATGTGCTTCGGCTCGACTGAGCCGAAGTGAAAGCCGAAGCTGGCCGAACAGCCGGCCATTGGCCGTCCGACAGCCTGCTTCTGAAAGCTGGGCGGAGCCAGCCGTGATCTTACGGCTGGCTCCGGCCACATGCAGGGGGATCAGTGTCCCTGGTTACCAGCTAACCAGGGACACTGATCTTCAGACAGCCCAACTCTCCCGGGCGCTCCGGGAGTCTCCCGCTCCCGGCCTCCCAGGAGAGAAACACTGTTGTTTTTTTTTATTCTGACATCAAGCCGTTGGCTGTCGTCAGAATAAAAAAAAGAAAAAAAAATTTAACCATAGGAATGCATTGCTAGATTCCTATTGGCTATTTCAATTTGCAATAGCCAATAGCAAACTAGCTATTGCACCCACCCACTGGTGCTGTCAATCAGCAGAGGGGACCTGCAGTTCTCCATCAGGTCCCCTCTAGTGATTGACAGCAGCAGAGGGCAGGTACGATAGCTAGTTTGCTATTGACTATTGCAAATTTAAATAGCCAATAGGAATCTAGCAATGCATTCCTATGGCGAAAATGTTTTTTTTTCTTTTCTTTTTTTTGACGGCAGCAGAACCACCGGCCAATATAAAACAGTCGGGCGGGGCTAGCTGTCACTGCTAGCTTCACACAATCATTTTCTATTTCTTTTTTTGAACTTTTTTCTGTTCTGCTTGGTCCCACAGAGGGACCGAGCAAAACAGCCGAGGCAAATGCCGCTTAGCGGCATTCAGCTATTCACCTGCTTTTCGGCATCTATAAGAATAGACCGAACAGCAGCGAGTAGCCTGCCAGAGGTTCGGCTTAGCAATGTTTTTGTATTGCTGCCTGCGTCCTTGCTGTCTAGATTCACCCACTCTACCTGTCTTTATGACCAGTGTCAACAGGACAAAGAGTGATGAGAAATCCAACACGTTATAGTTGTCACCAGAGCAGGAGGGTATTCTCCAATTAGGGCACCTGTTTTGTGACAACTCTCTAAGTGGGGATTTCTCCTTACTTTTGAAAGATCTCTTCTCACTTCCTCTTGTGTCACTGGCACAGGAAGTGAATGCAAATATCCATAATGGGATCAGAAATATAAGCCTGATAAATTTTTACTCTTTCCCACTTTATCCAAATAAAAAAAAAATGTGAGCCGAAAAGTTCTCCAACATGAGCCGGCCCCCAACTTGTACACCAGCAATGTCTGGATAAAAAACTGAACTACTCAGCAAGTAGGCTATGCACCTTACATTGTTTTTTACACTAGTATTAATTGTTTTTTTTTAATATGAGAACATTTGATTTACAGTGAACATTTTTGTTCAATACTGCTGAGAATGGGGTGGGATCTAAGTGAACAAATGCCTCCCTAACTCTAACTCCCTAATACCTGAGGCCTATCTACAGTTTTGTATAAATGTAGAGCCAACCTAGCATTGTTCATATCATTATCAGCAAATATACTAAATACAAAGTGTCCTTGAAATAACACAAAGGTGTGTAACTGTGTCACATAGATGTTTCTCATCAATTTCTAATGGCAAAGTAGAAAGCAATAGTAGAGAAGCATTGACAGAAGAAAGTAAATGTTCTTCAGAGAAACACTTTTTTTTTTCTGGCAGAGGTCAACAGTTCTTTTTTCTTGTGTTTCTTCATTCCAATTAATATAGGATACACAAAAGCAAAGGCATATTTAACTTTCAACAAAGAGCAGCCATGAAAAACAACATCTCTCATTTCTTCTGTATTCCAGCATTTGCTGTGACTGCTCTAGAGGGATTTCACTTCTTTATTTGCTTGTGCGTTGATGGTCTATTTAAGATGTCCTGAAGATAAAAAGCCAAGTTTAACCATTTTAATATTCTAGCCTGAGTCAGCACATGCAGCTTTTCTTTGACTTTTTATGTTTGTATAGTTCAGCAGAAGAAAGCATTCTCAGGACAGAAAAGTTATGAGAGTTCTAATTTGAAAAAACACATATTTTTTTATAATTTTCCAAACAAATTATATAAATAATGTGAAAGCTATCTAAAGAAAACCTGTCATGAGAGAAATACAGTGGCTGCAAATGCTGAACTTTTTCTCACAATTTTAGTTTTTTGGCTTTTGTGCTTCCATTCTAGCTTTGGTATTTCAATGTCACTGACCGTCATAAGTGTGCAGTTCAGGAAGTCTGTCTTTGTTTAAAGTGTATCTAAACCAAAGAACAAACATTTAATATGTTAGCTTAAAAATTCTTAGATGTGGTGGCTGCATTAGTTTTATTTTATCTGTTATGTTTTTAATTATTTTTACCTACTAAGTAGGTAAAAAGCAGTACACAAGAGAAGTTCTTTGTTAGGGTTAACAATATGCACTGCATGCATCTTTCCATCCATTTATCTCATTCATGGTAAGTTTCCTTCAAATAAAATTTAAAAAAATACTATTGTGGATCTTTTCATTATTTATGTAAAGGATCCATGAGACCTATAGTTCAATATAAAGACATGTCAAAGAAAAGATACTGTAATTAAGGTTGATAGTACAAAAACAGAGCAATGCAGTGTCATTTGCTAGTAATATACTTAAAACTGTTAAAAACATTTTTTTAATATGTATGTGTGAATGTGGTTGATTTTCAAGCTAAAGTCAAGGCAAACAGCTAAATTAAAAGAGTTGCAACATTGCAACACTGAATGAGTAGCAACAGACATCTAAGGTCAACTCTGTGAGGGGAATTTATCAAAACTGGAGCAGCTGTGCATGGCAACCAATCAGCTTCTCTGTTTCATTTTCAAATCTTAACTGAACAAGCTGACGGTAGAAGCTGATTGGCTGTCCTGGGCAACTGCTCCAGAATTTGCCTACTCCTGTTTTGATAAATTCCCACTTCAGTTTCCTCCCTTTGTCAACATATTGCTTTTTGAGGTTTGCAGGTCATCTAAATGCCCCTTTTATTTTTACCCCTTTTCCCACTTTTTTAAGTATTTATACCAGTTGCATTTAAATAAAATAATATAGATGTAATTATATTTTTAATAAATATATAGTGGCATTAAATTGTGTTTTAATATCTGCCTTGAGTTTAGCTTTTATGTTAGTTGTTATTTAATACATGTCAATATTTTAACTTTGTTGCCATATAAATGCAAGGGGCCTGGAGAGGGAGGCTTTACTTTCTGTGGAGATCATGGGAAATATGCTGTGCTTTGCTTCTATGGTACTTCTGTGGTGACAGTTTTGAGTTGGGTTTGTTATTTGTGGCTGTGAGGTGAGCTCAGTGACTCTCCTCAGTTCTGTTTCTGTTCTGCTATATGCACTGACATTCCCCCTTCTGTACGGACAGTTTGGTCACTTGCTAATTCAGCAGAATACACAGACAGCTGTTGAATCCAATATAATTTTACTTTAGAAAGTACAGTACAGAGGATGTTTCTTTCAGTCTTTTCAAGTGTAAGAAGATAATTATTTTCTATGCCTGTCTCTGGGATGAACTGAAACTATGGGGTCTATTTACTATATCAGCTTCGGCTGATCCTTCGGCTAGCTTAGGCCCCAGGACCCCTTCAGTTCAGTAGAACCGAAGGGCTGCTGTACGGGCTATTCACTATAGCCCGTACAGCTCCCGAAGTCGGCCGGGGGCTCAGTCGAGCCGAAAGCATATGCCGAGGTGAAAGCCGAAGCTGGCCGGACGTCAGCCTGCTCCTGACAGCTAGGCGGAGCCAGCCGTGATGTGTCCCCGGCCACTTGCAGGCCCCGGCCACTTTCAGAGAGATCAGCGTCCCTGGTTTCCAGCTAACCAGGGACACTGATGTCCAGACAGCCTAACTCTCCCGGGTCCTCCGGGAGTCTCCCGTTGGCTGGCGTCAGAATAATAAAAAAAAATATCACCATAGGAATGCCTTGCTAGATTCCTATTGGCTATTTCAATTTGCAATAGCCAATAGCAAACTAGCGATTGCACCCGCCAATTGCTGCAGTTCTCCATCAGGTCCCCACTATTGATTGACAGCAGCAGAGGGCGGTTACAATAGCTAGTTTGCTATTGGCTATTGCAAATTGAAATAGCCAATGGGATTCTAACAATGCATTCCTATGGCGAAAATGTTTTTTTTTCTTTTTTTTGACGGCAGCATAACCGCCGGAAAAATAGAAAACAGTTGGGCGGAGCTAGCTGTCACTGCTAGCTCCGCACAATCGTTCTCTATTTATTTTTTCAACTTTTTCAACTATTTTTCTGTTCTGCTCGGTCCCACAGAGGGACTGAGTAGAACAGCCAAGCCGAATGCCGCTCAGCGGCATTCGGCTATTCACTCACTGCTGTTTGGCATCTATAAGAATAGATCGAACAGCAGCGAGTAGCCTGCCAGAGGTTCGGCTTAGCCAATCCATATGTTGGATCGGCTGAGTCGAACTCCTCCTGCACTTCGGGATGGCTGAACATGCTGAGCATGTTCGGCCAACCCGAAGCCACGCGAAGCCAACCGATGCACGGCTGATTTCAGCCGATATACGGCTGAAATCAGCCGTACCAGCCTGAAGTAAATAGGCGAACAGCGTTCGGCTCACTTCGATTCAGGTCGGTCATTCACTCGGCTGCCTATGGCAGCTTAGTGAATAGACCCCTATGTGAAGGCACCTGAGAGAGAATGGGGGAATTCACTATAGCCCATACAACTCCCGAACGTGGCCGAGCGGCTCAGTCGAGCCGAACGCATATGCATCGGCTCGGTTGAGCTGCGCTAAAAACAGAAGCTGGCCGGCCGACAGCCTGCTTCTGACAGCTGGGCGGAGCCATCTTACGGCTGGCTCCGGCCACTTGCAGAGAGATCAGCGTCCCTGGTTACCTGCTAACCAGGGACACTGATCTCCAAACAGCAAACTCTCCCTGGCGCTCCGGGAGTCTCCTGCTCCCGGCAGCCAAGGAGAGAAACACTGCTGTTTTTTTTTCTTTATTCTGACACGGAGCTGTGTCAGAATAGACAAAAAACAAAAAAATGTTTTTGCGCATTAGAATGCATTGCTAGATTCCTATTGGCTATTTCAATTTGCAATAGCCAATAGTAAAGCAGCATTGTACCCCCTCTGCTGCAGTTCTCCATCAGGTCCATCAGTAGAGGGGGTACAATGCTAGTTTACTATTGGCTATTGCAAATTGAAATAGCCAATAGGAATCTAGCAATGCATTCTAATGCGCAAAAACATTTTTTTGTTTTTTGTCTATTCTGACACAGCTCCGTGTCAGAATAAAGAAAAAAAAAGATAAATCAGTGTTTCTCTCCTGGGCGGCCAGGAGCGGAAGGCTCCCAGAGCGCCCGGGAGAAGTTGTTTTTTTACGGCAGCAGAACCGCCGGACATTAGAAAACTGTTGGGCGGAGCTAGCTGTCATTGCTATCATTTTCAATTTACTTTTTTTTTACTTTTTAAACTATTTTTCTGTTCTGCTTGGTCCCTCTGAGGGACCGAGCAGAACAGCCGAGCCGAGCCGAGCCGAATGCCTCTCAGCAGCATTCGGCTATTCACTCACTGCTGTTCGGCATCTATAAGAATAGGCCGAACAGCAGTGAGTAGCCTGCCGGAGTTCGGCTCAGCCGATCCAGATGTTGGATCTGCTGAGCCGAACTCCTTCTGCACTTCAGGTCAGCCGAACATGCTCAGCATGTTCGGCCGACCCGAAGCCATGCGAAGAAAGCCAATGTACAGTTTATTTCAGCCGATATACGGCTGAAATCAGCCGTACAATCCTGAAGTGAATAGCCGAACAGTGTTCGGCTCACTTCACTTGGGGTCGGTCATTCACTCAGCTGCCCTTGGCAGCTTATTGAATAGACCCGTAAGTGTTAGTACACACCACAACATTAACAATATAATACATAGCAATACAATGATAACAGCAGAAACATACGTAATAGGTGGGACACAGCACTCCCTGCCTAAAATATTTATCTTTTAATGTATAAACATACCATAAGTTAGTCCCTAAACAAATTACGTATCCGCTGAACCTGAAAGGCATACTCAGTAAAGAAAACATACAAAATATAAACATACATTTATAAAATTAAGTCTGCAGGACCCTTTGCCAGGAGTCCAAAGCAGGGACACGACCCTTTGCCAGGGGTCCAGCACAGGGACAGGACCCTTTACCATGGGTCCATGTGCTCCAAGATGGAGGCTCTGATTGTTTACAGTTAGGACCGCACTAAAAGAGGTGCCTTGGCGCGGCTGTGCGGCTTTCACATTTTCTGCAGAAGACGTGTATCCAAACCTCTGTTTTTAACCTTAGTGTGAGACAAGTTTTTTTACATGCTAGCTTGTGAGTGTGCCAGGAAAACGTTTTGCTATTTTACTGTTTATAGCCCATTCTGTGTGGACCTTACTGTGGTGACTGGTGACGAATTGATGAGTGTGTTTGTCATCTGTTTTGCTTGACCGCGCAGGGATAGGATCCTTTGCCAGGGGGTCCAGCACAGAAACAGGATTGACACTTGCAGGAGGTTATTGGCTTAAAATATGCACTTTACACAGTTCATTTTGTAATTATAGTCTCTATTTCTTTTTCATTATGAGTGTAGGTGGGGGCCTCATGTTTGAGTTTCACCTAAGGCCTCACAAAGTCTAGAGCCGCCTCTGAAGGGACATATTTACAAAGATCAGTGAAATTGAGGGCATTTAGTCTCAACATGCTACTCCTTATTTAAATGATAAACAATGCCTGTTTTTGTTGCTTTAGTTCATAAAATGTTGGCACGGAAAGTTGCAACGTCAAAGTGAACTGTAAAATATGAGTGAAAGTGAGAAGTGAAAAAAAACAACAACTGGTGGCTGACTTAATATAACTGGACAAGAGAAAACTAAAACAAATATGGAGTTGCTGCCTATAGCACATCAAAATGTTTAATTTTATTCAAAACATATTTTGGTGTAGTATTTCTATATAAATGAAAATATGGGAAAGTTAAGTAGAGCATTTGCTCAGCACAAATTTATAAATAGGTGACTTGATAGAACCGATGTCTTACATGGAAAAAATAGTGAAATATCAATTCTGACCTTTCATAAAAATGCATCACAGTGATATGGGTATAATAAACTGCATCACCAGTAAATGGTGGATTCAAGTATTACCTAGTAAATAAAACCTAACTCATAATCATATACTGTATATTGTTCAAATACTGTACAACATGTTTCTCATTTACAATTGGAATGTTTAAATATTACTTTAATATGGTTCCATAACAAATATGTGCTAAGGAGAGATTATTTTTAATGACTCAGATGTGTGTCTTTTAGAGGAGTTTAGAGTCAAAAGAAATGGTGGGATTTATAAGCATGTGGAATGTTTCAGAAAATACTTACAACATTCAACTTGTTCTTTTGTTTTCCCATACAATTTACATATTTATTTATATAGTAATATGATATGACAGCTTTAAACTGCTTTAAACAGCTTTTGTATTAACCTATAGAACATGTTGCAGGTTTACCCTTCTCATATAAGCAAATTAAAGTCAAAATCAAAAGTTTTTGTTTAAGTAAAATAACATTTGCTTTGTGCATTTGGCTCTAGACAAAAACGATTTTTTAAAAGGTTTAGGTAGATACTTCTTTTATTTAGGATTACATGTTCTTCACAACTGACAACTCGTTCAGCTACAATAACCTGAAAAAATTCCCCAGCAGAAGCCCTATAATATAACTTTTGATATAGCAACCAATGCATAATAGCAGATATCAAAATCTCTGAATCGAACCCAATATCAATAACCAACAAAACCAAATGACCAGTCTAATATTCTATATTGCTTACTCTGTACTATAAACAAGTGCGGTATACAGTGAGAAATTATTTTAATAATTTTATAATTGATCATATACTATTTATTAGCAAATTAGCTTCACTCCTGCCCAATTACTTGTATGTGAAAGCTGACAGCCAGCTGAAGTAAACTATACCAATATCACGTCTGCTGCAGCAGCTGTGATCTTGGTATAATCACTTTTATACCTGGCATTTTATACCGGACTTTATTATAATAGTACATTGGTACTAAAGTAGTTAAACTATGGTCAGGTAGTTTTGAAGGACAAATAATGGGGATTTCCTTTTGTGCCAGTCACCTCCAAAAGTCCCCAGCAGTGTGTGTGGATAGGAACTTGGAGTACATAGGGGTCTATTCACAAAGCAGCCAGTGGCTGCCGTCGGAAACAAAAAAATCCCCATAGGAAAGCATAGCTAGATTCCTATTGGCTATTTCAATTTGCAATAGCCAGTAGCAAACTAGCTATTGCACCCGCCCACTGCTGCTGTCAATCAGCAGAGGGGGACCTGCAGTTCTCCATCGGGTACCCGTCTGGTGATTGAAAGCAGCAGAGGGCGGGTGCAATAGCTAGTTTGCTATTGGCTATTGCAAAGTGAAATAGCCAATAGAAATCTAGCTATGCTTTCCTATGGGGATATCTTTGGGGTTTTTTTTGACGGCAGCAGAACCGCCCGGCCAATAGAAAACAGTTGGGCGGAGCTAACTGTCACTGCTAGCTCCGCACAATCATTTTCTATTTATTTTTTCTACTTTTTAAACTATTTTTTTGTTCTGCTCGGTCCCACAGATGGACCGAGCCAGGGGCTGACTGGCAACTTTTAGCCCAGGGGACAAGTACAACCCAGGGGCCCATGGTGCAGCAACTCCCGCTCTGCCTCCCTCTCTGCCCCATCCCCGCCTTCTCCCCGGCGTCTGCCACTTTTGCCATCCATGTAACGGTAGTTTGAATAGTTGGGAGATGCGAGGACTCCTAGTAAGTCCATGAAAGGGACGACTGGCTAGGGGATGGTGCTCTCCTCCCACTGGGCTCCCTACATGGTTCTGGCCTTACTCCGCTCCATGTCTGGGATTTAGGCACTCTCACCCACTTTAGACCGCCGCTAGCTGTTCATGCTTCTGGGCAGTGAGCTGTGTGAGGATAGTGGGAGGGGCTGGATAGTGTCATAGTCAGTGTTCTATCATTTTTAAGCGGCTCAGTCGAGCCGAACGCATATGCATCGGCTCGGTTGAGCTGCGCTAAAAACAGAAGCTGGCCGGCCGACAGCCTGCTTCTGACAGCTGGGCGGAGCCATCTTACGGCTGGCTCCGGCCACTTGCAGAGAGATCAGCGTCCCTGGTTACCTGCTAACCAGGGACACTGATCTCCAAACAGCAAACTCTCCCTGGCGCTCCGGGAGTCTCCTGCTCCCGGCAGCCAAGGAGAGAAACACTGCTGTTTTTTTTTCTTTATTCTGACACGGAGCTGTGTCAGAATAGACAAAAAACAAAAAAATGTTTTTGCGCATTAGAATGCATTGCTAGATTCCTATTGGCTATTTCAATTTGCAATAGCCAATAGTAAAGCAGCATTGTACCCCCTCTGCTGCAGTTCTCCATCAGGTCCATCAGTAGAGGGGGTACAATGCTAGTTTACTATTGGCTATTGCAAATTTAAATAGCCAATAGGAATCCAGCAATGCATTCCAATGGGCAAAAACATTTTTTTTTCTTCTATTCTGACACGGCTCCGTGTCAGAATAAAGAAAAAAAAAGATAAATCAGTGTTTCTCTCCTGGGCGGCCAGGAGCGGAAGGCTCCCAGAGCGCCCGGGAGAAGTTGTTTTTTTACGGCAGCAGAACCGCCGGACATTAGAAAACTGTTGGGCGGAGCTAGCTGTCATTGCTATCATTTTCAATTTACTTTTTTTTTACTTTTTAAACTATTTTTCTGTTCTGCTTGGTCCCTCTGAGGGACCGAGCAGAACAGCCGAGCCGAGCCGAGCCGAATGCCTCTCAGCAGCATTCGGCTATTCACTCACTGCTGTTCGGCATCTATAAGAATAGGCCGAACAGCAGTGAGTAGCCTGCCGGAGTTCGGCTCAGCCGATCCAGATGTTGGATCTGCTGAGCCGAACTCCTTCTGCACTTCAGGTCAGCCGAACATGCTCAGCATGTTCGGCCGACCCGAAGCCATGCGAAGAAAGCCAATGTACAGTTTATTTCAGCCGATATACGGCTGAAATCAGCCGTACAATCCTGAAGTGAATAGCCGAACAGTGTTCGGCTCACTTCACTTGGGGTCGGTCATTCACTCAGCTGCCCTTGGCAGCTTATTGAATAGACCCGTAAGTGTTAGTACACACCACAACATTAACAATATAATACATAGCAATACAATGATAACAGCAGAAACATACGTAATAGGTGGGACACAGCACTCCCTGCCTAAAATATTTATCTTTTAATGTATAAACATACCATAAGTTAGTCCCTAAACAAATTACGTATCCGCTGAACCTGAAAGGCATACTCAGTAAAGAAAACATACAAAATATAAACATACATTTATAAAATTAAGTCTGCAGGACCCTTTGCCAGGAGTCCAAAGCAGGGACACGACCCTTTGCCAGGGGTCCAGCACAGGGACAGGACCCTTTACCATGGGTCCATGTGCTCCAAGATGGAGGCTCTGATTGTTTACAGTTAGGACCGCACTAAAAGAGGTGCCTTGGCGCGGCTGTGCGGCTTTCACATTTTCTGCAGAAGACGTGTATCCAAACCTCTGTTTTTAACCTTAGTGTGAGACAAGTTTTTTTACATGCTAGCTTGTGAGTGTGCCAGGAAAACGTTTTGCTATTTTACTGTTTATAGCCCATTCTGTGTGGACCTTACTGTGGTGACTGGTGACGAATTGATGAGTGTGTTTGTCATCTGTTTTGCTTGACCGCGCAGGGATAGGATCCTTTGCCAGGGGGTCCAGCACAGAAACAGGATTGACACTTGCAGGAGGTTATTGGCTTAAAATATGCACTTTACACAGTTCATTTTGTAATTATAGTCTCTATTTCTTTTTCATTATGAGTGTAGGTGGGGGCCTCATGTTTGAGTTTCACCTAAGGCCTCACAAAGTCTAGAGCCGCCTCTGAAGGGACATATTTACAAAGATCAGTGAAATTGAGGGCATTTAGTCTCAACATGCTACTCCTTATTTAAATGATAAACAATGCCTGTTTTTGTTGCTTTAGTTCATAAAATGTTGGCACGGAAAGTTGCAACGTCAAAGTGAACTGTAAAATATGAGTGAAAGTGAGAAGTGAAAAAAAACAACAACTGGTGGCTGACTTAATATAACTGGACAAGAGAAAACTAAAACAAATATGGAGTTGCTGCCTATAGCACATCAAAATGTTTAATTTTATTCAAAACATATTTTGGTGTAGTATTTCTATATAAATGAAAATATGGGAAAGTTAAGTAGAGCATTTGCTCAGCACAAATTTATAAATAGGTGACTTGATAGAACCGATGTCTTACATGGAAAAAATAGTGAAATATCAATTCTGACCTTTCATAAAAATGCATCACAGTGATATGGGTATAATAAACTGCATCACCAGTAAATGGTGGATTCAAGTATTACCTAGTAAATAAAACCTAACTCATAATCATATACTGTATATTGTTCAAATACTGTACAACATGTTTCTCATTTACAATTGGAATGTTTAAATATTACTTTAATATGGTTCCATAACAAATATGTGCTAAGGAGAGATTATTTTTAATGACTCAGATGTGTGTCTTTTAGAGGAGTTTAGAGTCAAAAGAAATGGTGGGATTTATAAGCATGTGGAATGTTTCAGAAAATACTTACAACATTCAACTTGTTCTTTTGTTTTCCCATACAATTTACATATTTATTTATATAGTAATATGATATGACAGCTTTAAACTGCTTTAAACAGCTTTTGTATTAACCTATAGAACATGTTGCAGGTTTACCCTTCTCATATAAGCAAATTAAAGTCAAAATCAAAAGTTTTTGTTTAAGTAAAATAACATTTGCTTTGTGCATTTGGCTCTAGACAAAAACGATTTTTTAAAAGGTTTAGGTAGATACTTCTTTTATTTAGGATTACATGTTCTTCACAACTGACAACTCGTTCAGCTACAATAACCTGAAAAAATTCCCCAGCAGAAGCCCTATAATATAACTTTTGATATAGCAACCAATGCATAATAGCAGATATCAAAATCTCTGAATCGAACCCAATATCAATAACCAACAAAACCAAATGACCAGTCTAATATTCTATATTGCTTACTCTGTACTATAAACAAGTGCGGTATACAGTGAGAAATTATTTTAATAATTTTATAATTGATCATATACTATTTATTAGCAAATTAGCTTCACTCCTGCCCAATTACTTGTATGTGAAAGCTGACAGCCAGCTGAAGTAAACTATACCAATATCACGTCTGCTGCAGCAGCTGTGATCTTGGTATAATCACTTTTATACCTGGCATTTTATACCGGACTTTATTATAATAGTACATTGGTACTAAAGTAGTTAAACTATGGTCAGGTAGTTTTGAAGGACAAATAATGGGGATTTCCTTTTGTGCCAGTCACCTCCAAAAGTCCCCAGCAGTGTGTGTGGATAGGAACTTGGAGTACATAGGGGTCTATTCACAAAGCAGCCAGTGGCTGCCGTCGGAAACAAAAAAATCCCCATAGGAAAGCATAGCTAGATTCCTATTGGCTATTTCAATTTGCAATAGCCAGTAGCAAACTAGCTATTGCACCCGCCCACTGCTGCTGTCAATCAGCAGAGGGGGACCTGCAGTTCTCCATCGGGTACCCGTCTGGTGATTGAAAGCAGCAGAGGGCGGGTGCAATAGCTAGTTTGCTATTGGCTATTGCAAAGTGAAATAGCCAATAGAAATCTAGCTATGCTTTCCTATGGGGATATCTTTGGGGTTTTTTTTGACGGCAGCAGAACCGCCCGGCCAATAGAAAACAGTTGGGCGGAGCTAACTGTCACTGCTAGCTCCGCACAATCATTTTCTATTTATTTTTTCTACTTTTTAAACTATTTTTTTGTTCTGCTCGGTCCCACAGATGGACCGAGCCAGGGGCTGACTGGCAACTTTTAGCCCAGGGGACAAGTACAACCCAGGGGCCCATGGTGCAGCAACTCCCGCTCTGCCTCCCTCTCTGCCCCATCCCCGCCTTCTCCCCGGCGTCTGCCACTTTTGCCATCCATGTAACGGTAGTTTGAATAGTTGGGAGATGCGAGGACTCCTAGTAAGTCCATGAAAGGGACGACTGGCTAGGGGATGGTGCTCTCCTCCCACTGGGCTCCCTACATGGTTCTGGCCTTACTCCGCTCCATGTCTGGGATTTAGGCACTCTCACCCACTTTAGACCGCCGCTAGCTGTTCATGCTTCTGGGCAGTGAGCTGTGTGAGGATAGTGGGAGGGGCTGGATAGTGTCATAGTCAGTGTTCTATCATTTTTCTCGATCCTATACATTTTCTCGACTGTGTCACTTCCAGTGGGGCCGAGTCATCCGAATTGGCTGTTTTTATGACCCCCTTTCTTCATGACATGCGCACCTGGAAGTGACGCAGTCCAGAAATTTATCGGTTGAGGAAAATTAGAGCACACTGGTAGTGGAGGGATGCCTTCTCAGTGCTGTGCACGTGTACAACTGCTGCAACCCTGGTACATCTGCCACTAACTCCAAGCTGCAGAGGGACTACAAATCTCAGCACAACAACAATGTAGATTAATACCACCAGCTACAGAGGACTATAAATCTCACAAATACATTGTACAGCATTGCAGAATGGCATTGGCTGTATGTTACCTGAATTACTATTTTAAGTTATGAACCGCTATATAAGCATTCACACTTACAGGTTTGAGATTCTAAGGATTCATTCATGAGATTTTTGAGCTCAACACAATAACAGAATTTATTGGTATATAGTATCAAGACTTAAATACAATGAACCAACAATCTATTTAACTACAACATACAAAGAAAAGATTTAAACATGCCAAATACCCAGACATTGGTATCTAACAGACAAACAGACATACAGTTAAGTGGGGGAAAGATTATATGTATAGTTACCCATTAATCATCACATGAGGGCCCCATCCTGGTGAAAGAGACCGAGCTGCTTTTTCCAGTCATTAATATACCCCTGGTGTCCATAGGGATGCATGGCACGTCTCCCATTGGTTGCCTCCCAAGGCCTAATGGAGATTGGAGGGTTTCCAAGACCCTCTTTACGATTGGCCAGTCTACTTGTTATTAGATCAAAGGGTCTTGGCTCAGGAAAAACCTGATTACCAGCCCTATTTGCAATTCATTGGGCCTGCCACTCCCCTCCACAGTGATAAACACAACAAAGACTTTATTTCCCTACAAGCTACCCCCACCTCAGGCGAAATATTAAAAACTCAAGAAATAAAACTATATACATATTACCTATACTTTGTGACATAAACTCTGTATGGTAACACTGTAGAGAACTACAATTCCCAGCAATACCATTATACAGCAATGCAGAATACCATCAGCTATAGAGGACTATACATCCCAGCAATACTGACTACCAACAGCTATAGAGAACTACAATTCCCAGCAATACCATTATACAGAAATGCAGAACAGCATCAGCTATAGAGGACTACAAATCCCAGCAATACATATTAAAGCAATGCAGAATAATATGAAGCAACATACTCTGTTGCTCTGGTTTCCCCCGCCTGATGTCTCCAGGGTCTCAGGAGGGTTGTGCGGGCTCTCACCAGGGGCCCAGAGAGTTTCACAGAGTGTGTGTGCAGCAGAGGTGGCTCCCTAATTAGGCTCACAGGTGGCCAATGCGGACTGTCAGGTGGTCAGTACGGGCTCTCTGCTGGTCAGTGCAGGATGTATGGTGGCCATTGGGGGCTCCCTAATAATTAGTGGAGGCTCTCTTGGTATCTCCCTGGTGGTTAGTGGGGGCTCTGTGATGGCCGGTGGAGGCTCCCTGGTGGTTAGTGGGGGATCCCTGGTGGTTAGTGGGGGCTCTGCCGTGGTTAATGGGGGATCCCTGGTGGTTAGAGGGGGGTCCCTGGTGGTTAGTGTGGGATCCCTGGTGTAGGGTGACCATTCATCTAGAGCTGCAGCTAACGATTATTTTCAAAATCAATTAGTTAACCGATGATTAAGTTTGATTAATCGGAGAAAAAAATGTCTCCAGTGATGGACTACTAGTTTGTACTGAGATTGTAGTCCATCACTGGAGCAAGCTTGGAGTGGTGGAAATAAGATAATGGATAATAATAAGTGTGATGTGCAATATAGTGAAATGGAAAGTGTAAACTTATATAGCAATCAATGCAAAATGGCACCCGCTATAGAGGACTACAAATCCCAGCAATAGTACATTATACAGCACAATGCAGAATACCACCAGCTATAGGGCTGTGTGCAGCTTCTGAGAAGATATGCTATTAGCGTAGCGAGGAAGCCGGCTGCACATTTTGTATAGGTCCCGCTACGCTAAAAGCGTATCTTCGGTTTAAGTAGTAACCAGCACACGCTGTATGAGGACTATACATCCCAGCAATACTGACTACCAACAGCTATAGAGAACTACAATTCCCAGCAATACCATTATACAGAAATGCAGAACAGCATCAGCTATAGAGGACTACAAATCCCAGCAATACATATTAAAGCAATGCAGAATAATATGAAGCAACATACTCTGTTGCTCTGGTTTCCCCCGCCTGATGTCTCCAGGGTCTCAGGAGGGTTGTGCGGGCTCTCACCAGGGGCCCAGAGAGTTTCACAGAGTGTGTGTGCAGCAGAGGTGGCTCCCTAATTAGGCTCACAGGTGGCCAATGCGGACTGTCAGGTGGTCAGTACGGGCTCTCTGCTGGTCAGTGCAGGATGTATGGTGGCCATTGGGGGCTCCCTAATAATTAGTGGAGGCTCTCTTGGTATCTCCCTGGTGGTTAGTGGGGGCTCTGTGATGGCCGGTGGAGGCTCCCTGGTGGTTAGTGGGGGATCCCTGGTGGTTAGTGGGGGCTCTGCCGTGGTTAATGGGGGATCCCTGGTGGTTAGAGGGGGGTCCCTGGTGGTTAGTGTGGGATCCCTGGTGTAGGGTGACCATTCATCTAGAGCTGCAGCTAACGATTATTTTCAAAATCAATTAGTTAACCGATGATTAAGTTTGATTAATCGGAGAAAAAAATGTCTCCAGTGATGGACTACTAGTTTGTACTGAGATTGTAGTCCATCACTGGAGCAAGCTTGGAGTGGTGGAAATAAGATAATGGATAATAATAAGTGTGATGTGCAATATAGTGAAATGGAAAGTGTAAACTTATATAGCAATCAATGCAAAATGGCACCCGCTATAGAGGACTACAAATCCCAGCAATAGTACATTATACAGCACAATGCAGAATACCACCAGCTATAGGGCTGTGTGCAGCTTCTGAGAAGATATGCTATTAGCGTAGCGAGGAAGCCGGCTGCACATTTTGTATAGGTCCCGCTACGCTAAAAGCGTATCTTCGGTTTAAGTAGTAACCAGCACACGCTGTATGCAGCTTCTGACAGCGTGGGAGACAGGAGGCCGCACTTTTGGTGGATCCCGGAATCAGGTATTGAAAAAAAAAATGGTTTATTTTATGTTCCTGGGGATAAATTGTCCCCGGATTATGTTTTAAAATTTTTGTCACCCTACCTTGGCCTGGTTGTCAGTGGGGGCTCCATGGTTGTGGCTGGGGGTCTACTGTGGCCGTAGCTGCAGTGGCTCTCTCCCTCCGCCGCCTCTCTGCCACCTGCACCCGGCCGGCCCACATCCGATGCGGCTCAGTGATTGGCGGCCGCTCGGTCCTCAAGAGGCCCCCAGCGGGCGGCCCTCTAACATGCCTGATTAGAGGGCCATGTCTTCCTGATCCAGCGGGATCAGGCAGACGCGGCTTCTAATCAAGCCCAGTAGAGGGCCACCCGCTGGGGCCTCCCAAGGAACCGCTTGAGGAGCCGTCGATCACAGAGCCGCATCGGATGCGTGCGGTCCGGCCGGGTGCAGGTGGCAGCGGTGGTCACGGGGGCCGTTCATACCGACATAGGAGAGGCCCCTCCTCCCCTGGACCGAGCAGAAAAGCCGAGCCGAATGCCGCTCAGCTCACTGCTATTCGGCATCTATAAGAATAGACCGAACAGCAGCAAGTAGCCTGCCGGAGGTTCGGCTTAACCGATACAGATGTTGGAGTCAACTCCTTCTGCACTTCGGGTGGGCCGAACATGCTGAGCATGTTCGGCCAACCCAAAGCCACCAGATGTATGGCTGGTACCAGCCTGAAGTGAATAGCCGAACATCATTCGGCTCACTTCGCTTGGGGTCGGTGAGTCACTCGGCTGCCTATGGCAGCTTAGTGAATAGACCCCATACAGATAGCTGGTAAAGTGTTGTTTATAGAGAGTGATAGTTGCTGTTTTACATTACTGCAAACCTGTGCTATACACAGTACTATAAAGTGTTGTATTGTCCTAAATTATTGCAGTGTAGCAAATTACAACGTCTGTACCTACGTTTGTTCACTAATCTGTATTGTGATGCATAACAGTGAATTGCAGTGTGTTAGGGTTCCATATTATTGTGGACCCACCTCTGAGTTCACATTGAATAGACCCAACAGTCCATTGTTAGGATCAACTTTGGTGTGTTATTTTTTCTTTTATTTCACATTGTCCTACTTCTTTTTTCCTACAGTGAGGTTTAAAAAATATATAAGCTTAGTACTTTAGGGTTGGGGTTTAGTGTTTTAGGGTTATAGCTTCATGTTTTAAATTTTATTTGTGTTAAGAGAGGTATGTTTTATTTGAACATAATTTTGCTATCTTTTTTCAGTTTCAACTTCAATTCCCCTATTGCCATATCTACCATAAGTAATAAAGTTAGTAAATCCCTTGTATTTATCATGTCTGGGAGGACTAAATGGAGAAGCAGAGGTTCTGCATGCACAGCTAGTAGGGGGTAAGTAGTTCTTCATCCACAGGACAAATCGGTGGTCATGCTGCTCCTTTGAGAGGTAGGGGATGTCAGCCTTTTCTTTCTGGCAATGGGCATTCTATACACGCAGAGTGTGTGGAGCAGGTCATAGAGTTGTTAACCAAGCCATCCTCATTCTCCTACTCTCAGGCACAGAGCAGTGTGTTTTCCCCAGCAGCTACAAATGTGCTGTCCCCTTCCACCTCCTTTTCATCTAATCCCACCACTGCTCCAAATACTGACATGGAGAAGCTGGGTAAATTATTTCAGCACAACATGAGTCACTTGATTCAGGAATTCATGTTATCGGAAGTTGAGAAAGAGCGCCAGGAACATAAAGGGAGAGGACAACAGGCAGGAAGAACCAATTTCCATTGATATATCTGCAGCTTCAGCCTAATGCCAAGTGGGCTTGAGTGATGAGGAGGGTGTTGATGATGAAGTGGCAGACCATGACTGGATCCCAAAGATTGTAGAGGAGGAAAGTGAGGGAGAAAAATAACATCACTGGGTCAAAATGTCATCCAGGGACAAGGGCAGCTTGCAGAGGTGGGGAGGGAGTAGCCATCCCATTCCACTAAATTACAATACACCACAGGTGGCACTGGTCCGTTTCTAACACCTTGGATATGGAGCATGCTGCAAGGTGCTGTTTACATAGAATTTGAATAAAGGTTTTTTTTTTTTGTTAATTGGGCTTACTCACACCATGTCCAACGCAGGCTCAAGTACAAACAGAAAACAATTGTATTCTATGAGGGTTATTCACAAAGCTGATGAAGGCAGCCATGTGAATAACCGACCCGAAGTGAAGTGAGCCGAACGCTGTTCGGCTATACACTTCAGGCTTTTACAGCTGATCGTTTGGCTACTTCTGATCCTTCGGCCAGCTTTGTGAATAACCCTCTTTGTGTCCTGTTCACATAATAACACTGCGTTGATATGTTTGTGTCACTTCAATAAAGTTTAAACTAAAAGTTTGTCATGCGTCCTCATTAATTTGAGCAAACGCAGAAAAGTAGTGCATATAGCAAAATCTGTGACATGTGTTCCACAATTTTCCTCTGTGTTTGTGCACATTTTGCTGCATGCAAAAAATGTGTATCTTCCTGGCTGTGTTTGCGGTGCCAATAATGGTAAGCGCATTTTGCATTTTTGGCGTGTATTGGAAATGCGTGTCAAAGTGCACTTTTTTGTGCATTTACACAAAACACTCAGGTGTGCATGGGGCCTGAATGGGCAGCAAGTAAATTTCATGCAGTTGTAAAAGGCAAAAAAGTTGTCGCCTGTGAAACTAATGTATGGCGTGTCTTTCCTAAAGCACCTGCGCACCAATAAAAAAAGTCTTATAGGTGATAATGAGTGAGGAAAAATTCCCTATTGGATGCATTATAGCCTGAGAAATCCTCGTGTGTGTAAAATGGTCACTTCCTGGCTTTTTCCTCAGTGTTTTTTTCGTTTCACCAAAAAAAGGCCTTTATCACTATGGGGTCTATTCACGAAGCTGCTGAAGGATCTGGCCGTAGCTTCGGCTGATCCTTCGGCTAGCTTCGGCCCCAAGACCCCTTCGGTTCAGTAGAACCAAAGGGGTGCTGTACGGGCTATTCACAATAGCCCGTACAGCTCCCGATCATGGCCGAGCGGCTCAGCCGAGCCGAACATGTTGGATCGGCTGAGTCGAACTCCTTCTGCACTTCCGTTCGGCCGAACATGCTGAGCATGTTCGGCCGACCCAAAGCCACTCGAAGCAAGCCGTACCAACCTGAAGTGAATAGCCGAACAGTGTTCGGCTCACTTCACTTCAGATCGGTCATTCACTCAGCTGCCCTCGGCAGCTTGGTGAATAGACCCCTATGTATCACTCTGCACTGCAATTCCCTGTAATGTAGCATAATACATTGCACTATATAGCACTGTATACCAATGTATAGAGGCAACTATCTCTCTATAAAAAAAAGTCTATCAGCTGTTCCTATTTACTGAAAGTCTTCACACACACTGACAAAAGGCTGCTGGGAACTCTGACTTTCATGGAGGGGGCTGGCACATAAGAAATCCCATTTTGTTCACCCTTCTAATCCAGCTAACCACAGTTCAAATGCCAGCAAGTGCATGATTGATAATTGGTTACTATGGTGGAAAACAAGGGCATTAGTTCACAGTTTTTTTTTGAACTGTGAATGGCTTGAGTTTGGGTTGAACTCTTGATCAACCCAAACCTAAAGCTCCCTAGTTCTCTGAGAGGGTCAGGCAGGACTGGAGGCCACCATCAAATTATGGGTAGTTTTGCTCTCTGATATTTTACTCAAGATGGTGTTTCATCAAAAGATGATTGATGAAGTAATTAGAGCTCTGTAGAGTGGTATAATAAATTGTATTGCTAATAAGATAAGATACTCTATTTGTCTTTGCATGCAAGACACAGCAAAATGCAGTTTAGCTCCAACCACCTTAGGCAGCAAAACAAATCCAATAACATAGGTATACTAAAACCCATTCTTAAAAATATAACATATAAAACAAACATATATTTATCACAGCTACCCAAATACTGTACATTACAAAATAAATATTATAAATATTCCCCCCCTGGCCGATTACAGACATAAACCACCCAACTCCCGCACATATCATCCTATCCCTCTAAATCAATCAAATTGTTTACCAATTGTGGAAAGAAACTATTACCAATCAGTTATTAATCCCATTGCAGTAGTGTCATCCAAAAATGTAATCACAGTATTAGAGCTATAAATGGCCTGCCAATCATGAGAAAAGAGCATACAAAAGCAATTGCCCATCATCAAGGATTGTGGCCTGTTTATCGAAAAATCCCTAATCCACAGGCATAATGCTGCACTAAGATTTCATTCCTGCAATTTCCTATACAACATATAAGGATATATGCTATTAAAGCAGCAGAATTAAAATCCAAAAATAGCATTCTCAAAGTGTTTGCTTCTCTAAGTGACTGAGGGCTGCATGAAGTGCCAGGGAAACCACATCCTCGGCACGATTGATAATGCATGATTGATAATTGGTTACTATGGTGGCAAACAATTGCATTAGTAATGAAAAATACAAAAAAAAAGTTAAAGTCCCCCGCCGCCCACGTGCACGCGCATACAACGCCAACACGCGTCGGATGCGCCTTCATGCAAAAAAAAAATGTGTGCCACACATGTTACATATCGTCACAAGCATCGGAGTGAGAGCAATAATTCTAGGCCCATCGATCACTGTTAACACTAAACTGATGAGCCGTAAATGCGTTTTAACCAACAATTTTGGTTATTGTAGTTTTTTGCGGTTTCACGGACGCACACAATGTTAAGGCTTAAAATGTTTGGTATCTATTTACCCAGCGTGACCCCATCTTTTTTTATTTTACCAAACAATTGGGTATTATATTCTGTTTCTGTGTACTAAATTTAATTCCTAAAAATACTTGTTTGATAAACACATGTGCAAAAACCGTGTGACATAAAAAATTGCAAATAGCATATCTTTTTATTCTACAGGGACTCTGCTTTTAGAAAATATATAATTGTTTGGGGTTCTGAACTGTTTTCTAGCCAAAAAATCAGATTTTATCATGTGTGTGCAAATATAAGATATTGCTCTGGGCAATAAGTAGTTAATAATAGTTGTTTTAAAACAGTTTAAACTGCAGCAACAACAGGTTAAAAATCAGCCAGTATCACAGATAATTGGCTAGAACATGCCTTTAATACCCACCCCCAGAATACTGTCTGGCCCTGATGCTTTCTCAATGTCTATCCTCTGTAATACCTTTTTTACCTGACTATTTTTCAACCTAATTGGTTGATACTTCAAAGCCAGATGAACAAATATACCATCCTGCTTAACCACATCCCTCTCAAACTGAGAGAAAAAAGCATTCAGTTGACCCAGCAACGAAACCTCAATAAGGAAAATGGAGGTGGTGCATGTGAAGCATGGATAGCAGTAGTAGTGGGAGGGTGGTGTATGGCAATGATGAGATCCTAGGATGGGGAGGACAGAGAGCATAGAGAGGAGCAGGGGAGATAAAAGGTACCATGTGCCCTTTTTGCAGTGCGGCATTGATGGCAGGCAGCATGAGGACAGCATGAAAAGACAGGCCAGCATACCCAGATAAGGACTGTAAGAGGACTCTGTATGTGAGGGAGGCTGAGGGCTCAGAGGACACTGATGATGCTGCAGGTTCTGAATGTCTGGTAGACAGCCAGGCACCTGGTTGCGATGCACGCTCTGCATGGGTGGTGGACAGCTAGGCACCTGTTTGCACTGCAGGCTCTGCATGTCTGGAGGACTGCCAGGCACCTGGTTGCGCTGCAGGCTCTGTAAGTCTGTTGGACATGAGGGTGCTGTTGAAGGTTAGGGAATTAGCATGAAAGCCGGGGGTCAGAGAGCTTTATAGGAGAGCCAGGAGGGAATCAGAAAAGGGCATTCTGACTTCGAAGCTGGCTTACAAACAGCACATTAAGGATAGGTTTAAGGAAATAAAGTAGGGCTGGTAATGATTAAAATTCTCGTGTTTGATGAATCAAAATTTTTTTTAATCGATTCATTTTGATTAATTATAACGCACATCCAGATCCAACTACATTGGCCTATGCACATACCAAGTGGCTCCGTCGGCTAACAAAGGGGGGAGGAGTCAGGTGATGTCACGGACATCGACATCACCGGACTCCTCCCCCCTTCCCTTCGTTAGCCGTCACGGACATTGATGTCACCGGAAGCCTCACTC
>NW_017306992.1:71466-73726 GCF_000935625.1 Nanorana parkeri
CCCCCCTTCCCTTCGCTAGCCGACAGAGCCACTTGGGGAAGGGGGGAGGAGTCCGGTGACATCGATGTCCGTGACGTCACCGGATCGCCGACGGGACTCCCGGAAGCCGGTGGAGAGGTGAGTGTTTTCATTAGCGATCAAAATAATTTTTATCGATAAAAAAGTTTAACGATTAATCGAGAAATTAATCTTTAATTTCCACAGCCCTAAAATAAAGCCATAATAAATACTGGTGGTAGACTATCACCACTAAAGTTGTGTTTTTAGAGGGGGCCCATTTTTTCAGGCTCTTTCCTTGAAATGCTTGCTGAAATCAGCATGTCAGAAATGTTGTATATGGCCCTTTAGTGATCCTACTATCAGCCTGTAAGCTTGATTGCTTGATTGCCATGCAGTCCAAAATATGGTAATTTTCCAGGCTCCTGTAGGCTGCTCTCACTAACCATGTGTCCCGGCTGAACTGGGACCCGTCATGTACTCCTCGGATATAGCTTTCCTCATAACATGATACAGCTGCACCAGCCATATGAATTAGGCATTTCAAGCATCTTTTTTCATGTAATTGGAAATAAACACACCACCATGCTCCTCTACTCTTACATTTTTAATTTAGATACAGAAAGATAAAAAATACAAAACACTTTAGTAAAATAAAAAATGGTGCATTATTTTTATACATTGGATTACAGAGTTTTAAAAATTACTTTGGTATTCTCATTTTATTTAACTTGTTTGTAATGTTACATACATTTTTAAGTAAATCTGTATTTTTAAATTTAAAAAAAACCTCATTACTCAAACTAGTATTTATTTTTCTGCATTTACTAGTAATTTGATTAGCAAAACCCAATTCGTTAATCCTTTGAGTAATGCAAAAAAATAAAAAAATAAAACCACTTTACTGAATTCATCTTTACTGTGTAATTACTTTAATTTTCTTTAAACAGTGGAATGAGCAAAGACATGCAAAAGAACAGAAACTGATAGCAGTCAATCAGAAACAATCAGTTTACTAATGTGAAAACAGTAAAACTGAAATGTGATTGGTTGCTATTTGTTACTGCACTTTCTACACCATCACATATCCTTGGCACATACTCGAAAAGTTTGAGTGTGTCTTACTGAACAGGAAATAAACTGAAGAAGAATTTGTGGTTATACTGGAACTGCAATATTGTTGCATTATGATATTACCAGAGTTCTGAGATGAGCTTTTCGTGCATATCTGCCCCTAGCTCATGCTCTACATGCTAACAATTTAATCTGAATACCAACATAGTCACAAAATAAACAATTGCTTCCACCAGGGGTATCTGTAAAAAACACACATTGAAATAAAACATTGTCTTTGCAGCACATCGTGTCTCTAATTAGAGTGGAAAGAGGCAGAAGCTTGCTGGTGTCAGTCTGTGTTTAGCATGCCCTGGAGCTTTAAGCTAGTCCTGTGGGTATCAAAGTGCACTAATTAAATGAGGGGTCCACAATGCAGCACTAAACATCAGAGTGACAGAAAGAGTCCAGTGTCCTCAGTGCCTTTGAGAATCTATGGCCCACGCTAATTACCCATTGTTGAATTGACTTCCCATTTCACAAGCAATGAATGGCTCCTTCTTAACCCCCTCCCCCTTTTTCTATTTTACCATCTTTGCCTTGGCCGCCTAATTAATCTTATGGAAATCTCCCGAAGCCAGATTCCAGCAAGGTTGCCCCTATGTTTATAATTTGATTTGTGATGATAAAAGTGAAGGCGCCTGATGATGGAACAGTGTCATTTTCAAAACTCTTGAGAATCATAGAGGCTATCAATCTTACCAACGTGTACAGCAAACTGATATCCTAGAAAATTAACTTCAATTAATAACAGAAATCCCCAGACAATCATGCAAGTAGAGCTGCTTTTGAAGAAAACCTTCAAAGATATCTTTGGTTTGTCTTTTATATGCAGACATCATTTTTATATGACTCTCAGTAAGAGGCTCACGTTATCATGTGCAATGCTCTTTTATTTAATGCAACACTTCTTACACAGTCACATCTGTGTATTATTGTTTCACCTGTACCAAATGAGAATTAATAATTGTTATCCTTTTTGTTTTGTAACAACTACAACAGATGGATTTGCTATACTTACACAATTGATGACAAACTAATAAATGAAAAAGAGAAAATAAAAAAAACTAATTAAAAACATTAGTCAAGTAAATAACAGGATACACCTCTAAATACTGTCACCAAAAGAAACACCTACATTATGTATATA
>NW_017306992.1:73913-107239 GCF_000935625.1 Nanorana parkeri
ATATATATATATATATATATATATATACATACATACATACATACATACATACAAACAGTATTTATTGTATACCATTTTTCATTATATTTTATTTGATGTATACATATTGGATATTGCAGATAGAAGACTACTATTGTAGGTATTCTCCTAGAGCAAATAGGCTATCTGTCCATTTTAGTATGATGCCACCTCCATCTTCAACTCTACTGATTCCTGCATTACTGATTGGAGGAACTCACAGAAAAAAGTCCCGTTGCATACCACAAGTTTTGCTGAAAAGTTTATTGTAGCACACAGGTACACAGGTATTATGGGTAACTGAGAAGCCCGTCGTCAGTGCGGGGCCCCAGTGTTCGAACACCGGGACCGCTCACTGCCCCATATTTCAGGACTGGACCCCACTGAGGCTGTGGGGGTGCCCAGGACCAGACCCCACTGGGCCCCCCCACAGCCTCAGGCCCTGGTGCCCAGGCACCGGCTGCACAGGCGGTAGTTCCGCCACTGTATTTGACATCAGCATGTAGAGCTGCATGCTAATGTGATTTTTAGTAAAAGGGGGTAAATGTCCACTTTAAACTGTGGCCTTCCTACGCTGCTTAGATTGTGTGCATCTATTTAGAACAATGCTTGCGACTTTTTTCTTTGCAATAATACACTCTACTACTACTTATTCCTTGTAAAATTGCTTATATAATGTGCATGTAGTCAGTCAGTGTATGTCTGGCTTTTTTCTGTGAAATTAAACTGCAAATTTGAATTTCATCATTGTAAACCTCCCTTTTGTCTTTTAAACTGTGGCCTATTAAAGCAACTCACATAATGGGCATGTACTGAATATTTTTTCTATTTTCACTGAAGTAATAACTTCTAATTTAGATTTCTTGATTAAAACATGCCTTGTGACTCCCTCTTCAACTGCGGTATACTAAAGTTGGTTACAGTGTGCATCTAATCTGTGCCTGGATTTATTAACTGAAATAATACTCTTCAATTTTGATTAATTAATTTGAATCTTGCCTATTTCTTCCTTTTCTAGCCTCCAAAAACGTGCTTACATACAACTGTACTCAAAAGTTTGCATACCCTGGCAGAAATCATGACATTTTGGCATTGATATTGAAAATATGACTGATCATGCCCAAAAAACTGTATTTTATTTAAGGATAGTGATCATATGAAGCCATTTTTTATCACATAGTTGTTTGGCTCCTTTTTAAATCATAATAAGAACAGAAATCACCCAAATGGCCCGGATCAAAAGTTTACATACCCTGGTATGTTTGGCCTTGTTACAGACACACAAGGTGACACACACAGGTTAAAATGGCAATACAAGGAATTATTTCCCACATATGTGGCTTGTTAAATTGTAATTATTGTCTGTGTATAAATAGTCAATGAGATTGTTAGCTCTCATGTGGATGCACTGAGCAGGCCAAATACTGAGCCATGGGGAACAGAAAAGAACTGTCAAAAGACCTGTGTAACAAGGTAATGGAACTTTATAAAGATGGAAAAGGATATCAAAAGATATCCAAAGCCTTGACAATGCCAGTCAGTACTGTTCAATCACTTATTAAGAAGTGAAAAATTTGGGGATCCCTTCATACCAAGCCAAGGTCAGGTAGACCAAGAAAGATTGCAGCCACAAGTGCCAGAAGAATTGTTCAGGATACAAAGAAAAACGCAAAGGGTAACCTCAGGAGAAATACAGCCTGCTCTGGAAAAAGACAGCATGGTTGTTTCAAGGAGCACAATACAACGATACTTGAACAAAATTGAGCTGCATAGTCGAGTTGCCAGAAAGAAGGCTTTACTGCGCCAATGCCACAAAAAGTCCACTTACAATATGCCTGACAAACCTTGACACGCCTCACTGCTTCTGGCACAATTTGGACTGACAAGACCAAAATAGAGCTGTATGGTTACAACCATAAGCGCTATGTTTGAAGAGGGGTCAACAAGGCCTATGGCGACAAGAATGCCACCCCAACTGTGAAGCATTGTGGTGGCTCACTGATGTATTTTTTTTGGGGGGGGGGAGGTGAGCTCTAAAGGCATTGGGAATCTTGTGGAAATTGACGACAAGATGAATGCAGCATGTTATCAGACAATACTGGCAGACAATTTGCATTCTTCTGCATGAAAGCTGAGCATGGGACACTCTTGGACTTTTCAGCACGACAATGACCCTAAGCATAAGGCCAAGTTGACCCTCCAGTAGTTACAGCAGAAAAAGGTGAAGGTTCTGGAGTGGCCATCACAGTCTTAATATCATCGAGCCACTCTGGGGAGATCTCAAACGTGCATTCATGCAAGACAACCAAAGACTTTGCATTACCTAGAGGCATTTTGCCAAGACAAATGGGCAGCTATACCACCTGCAAGATTTCAGGCCCTCATCGACAACTATTAAAAAAGATTGTATGCTGTCATTGATGCTAAAGGGGGAAATACACAGTATTAAGAACTAAGGGTATGCAGACTTTTGAACAGGGGGTCATTTTTTTTAAATTTGTTGTCATGTTTTGTTTTATGATTTTGACATTCTGTGATGACCTACAGTTGAATATGAATCCCATAAGAATTGCATTTTGCCTGCTCACTCATGTTTTCTTTAAATGGTACATATACTACCAATTCTCCAAGGGTATGTACTCTTTTGAGCACATCTGTACTGTGGAACTAGTCTGCACAATATTTCTGGCTTTTGTGTCTGAAATAATACACTGTCATTTTTATTTATAATTTGTATTTTATGTTCCAATTTTCATTTTGTTTAGTGTTATTTAAAATTTCAAATATACCTTTTAGATTTGCGTAAATTAGAAGGCATCAGCAGTATTGCTTACAGTCTCTTCCAGAACTTCCTGTATATGTGAGAATCATAATGTTCTATAACAGCACATACAGCGTAAAGGCATCTCTGAAACATATAATTAAAGGTTGAGGGCCTGTTCACATGAGTTTCAGGTCCTGATCAGGTCCGGATCTGCAGACGCGGTGCTACTGATGCAGTGCGTTTTGGCCGCGTTTTTGATGCAAAATACTGCATGTCACATTTTGTATGGTCAGGAAACGCAAACGCGTCAAAAACGCATCAAAAACACACTGCACTGCAGCTAACATACTAACAGCCCCACTCCAGCAAAAAAATAAAAACATTTTTTTTTACTGGAACGCATAAAAAACGCAGCCAAAACGCACTGCATCAGTAGCACCGCGTCTGCAGATCCGGACATGATCAGGACCTGATCAGGACCTGATCAGGACCTGAAACTCATGTGAACAGGCCCTCAGTGCCTGTTCACATGATGTCCGTTTTGTGTGCTGACCTGATCCATACGCTCCTGCACTCAAAATGCATCCCAATGTATCCCTATGTGTTTTATGGGCTACAGTTCTCACGTGCGCAGTCCGTTCAGGTTACGACAGAAAAATACTGCATGCCACATTTTGTACGGTCAGGAAACGCACGAACGCGCACGAAACGCAACGAAAACGGAACGAAAACGCAACGCAATGCAGCTAAGGAAAAAAAAATAAAAAATTGTATTCTTGCTCCACTTATTATGATGTTATCAACGATAGAAAGACAGGTTGGGGTAGAGGTAACAACATGAACTCCAAACATTTGGAACATGCCCATTACCTTGCCATGGACATACGAGTAAAGGAAAAAAATGTATCCGGGTGACCTCCCAAATCCTCATACAAACTCCAGAACTGACCCTTGGAGTCCCGGAGCCTCAAGATTGGGTGAACCCAATAACGACGTCTCCTGCGGGCTCGCTCTCTGCAGATTGCTGTAGCCAGCACCATCAACATGCCTGCAAATATGTGATGTCTGATCACCAGCATACGGATCCGGTCAACACACAAAACGAACGTCGTGTGAACAGGCCCTTAGGCCTGGTTTACACCTGGGCGTTTTGTAGCGTGTTCCTATGCTCTGCAAAACGCTCAAACACCGAAATCCCATTATTTCCTATGGGTATAGTTCACACCTGGGCGTATTACAGGCCGTATTAATGCGCTACAAAATGCGCGTTCCCATTGGGATACAGCCAAGTAGCCCTCGGAAACACGTGTTTTTTTAACCGCGAATCACAAAATGCACGACAAACGCGCATATTCGATACGCCTAGGTGTGAACCCAGCCATAGGGATACATTGTGACATTTTGAGTGCAGGAGCGTACGGATCAGGTCAGCACTCAAAACGGACGTCGTGTGAACAGGCCCTTAGTGTTTTCCAATATTGTCCTTGACGTTGCATAAAAAGGGGGACCCTCTCTCCGCTGCATGCTACTTTTTAAAAACATTGTTTGCATTGGCACATGTCCCTGTAACAACGTTATGAGCAAATGTTTATTTCCTGGTTTGGATCCCAGCTGCAGGGCAGAACACAACGTCAGTCAGGTTATGTCTAGTGGAAGTTAAGGATGTCTTGTTTATGGCAAACTACAGCTTTAACATCCACAATATTCATATAATTGTTATAACTTGCCTTAGTGAGATTGGTAATGAATACTTCTAATTTTTAATGTCCGTAATAGACAACGACACAGAATGTATTACCTCATACACCCTATTTGTTATATACAATAAAGTTCCAAAACTCCTGTTTTCTCCTCACAGGAATTCGTAAGGAATATAGCATATATATCTGTCAGTATATGCACGATGGTCCGTACTAAGCAAATGACACAGGCATGACTTTACAGGTGCAAGGCAGTTCATGCAGTCAGTTTAAGTCCATGTTAAGTAAACAACACAGGCAAGATTTTACAGACTGGATACTTGCAGTTTGCAGGAGTGGTAGGTAGACGGCAGTGGGATCACGAGAACTCCAGTCCTGGATAAGTAGAGGGTAAATATGTGGTGAGGCTTGTTGATTTTCCCACACCATGTAGTAAGGATCTGCTCCTTTAAGGTTTTAGGCTGGCTGCAGCAGCTGACTGTGCTGACAGTCAGAGAAGTCCAGGCAGCCGGCGGTGTCAGGGCGGCGAATTGCTCAGCGTATAGGTACAATAACAGGACGCTTAGCAATTCAAATAAAATTCACTTAAATCTTACACCCGGCAGAAGGAGGTTTGGCTTGACACGGCGGGACGTTCGCTACGGTCTGCCGCTGGGTTATATCCTTACAATCCCCCAGGGCTATGTCCAGCTCCTCATGGCCTTTGTTTGACATTTGACATTGTTTGATGTTTTGTCTGTTAGTTTTGAAAATGGCCAGAATTGATTTTCAAGATTCAACCTTAAGTTAACTTCAATGGGGTGCAGTACTGTATACCGCACAGTTTAGTAACACTCTATTACAGAAACTGCAAACAATACACTGTCAGCTCTCCCTATGTTATCCAAGACTTTCTCCACACACACACTGACAAAAGACTGCTGGGAATCCTGACTTTTACAAGGAGGGTCTGGGACACAAGAAAACCCCCATTATCGATCCTTCTAAACCACCTGTCCACAGTTCAAAGGACATGAAGTGCTTGATTGGTAATTGGTTGATATGGCAGCAAATAATCACATTCGGTTGCTGTTTTCCTGAAATTGCAAATGACTTGAGTTTGGGTCATCCCTACTCTAGACACATATTTGAAACGTATTCCAACAATACAAAACCAGAAGAGAATCTCTCCACTGCAACAGCCAAGGTCTGTCATAGTGGAATAGTCAGGAACACATGCAAACCACTCAACAACCATACTCTAGCATAATGAAGACAGGTCAATAAAAAAAAAACAGATTAAATTTTTTTTGTGAAAAGTTACTATAACTTACTACACGTTACTCACATTACTATTTAGCAACCATGTAATAGCACAAACTCTGGCAAACTCTTTAAAGAATTTAGTTTCATGCACATATCAGTTAGCAATAATGCATACTGTCATTGAATAGAAAGTAATTTACATTCCTGGTGACTAGTACAGTCTTGTATCATTTATTAAATAAATACTAATTCACAAGTGTCTACCTATAATAGACAAGAATCACATGAAGACCAGTCATTTCACTCAGCCAATCATCTTAATTGTAAAATTTTTATCTTAAGCATCACTGAACTCCATGTCTATGATTCCTACTGACATTATTTGTCTAATATTGCTGTAACAAGGATAACTTGGAACTTTGAATCTTATACACTTATTGTCACTTTTTTACATTAAAAACCCCAATTCATCTGATTAAATTTGTCAGTTTGTTTCATTACAGAAAAATTCTCCCATAGGGGATTTTAAAAGTGAGATTTGGGTAGAAAAGCAAGGTAAAATGCTTTGAAAAAATTTCCCCAAAAACTCACCCCTTTTTTACGTAAACCTACATCTTGAAAAGTATGATGATGAAAATGTTATAGGTCAAAAAGTATGTGTTTTTTGGACTTTAAATCAGTAGCATTTATTTAGCACCAATAGAAGAGAGAGTACTGGTAATGATACATAGTTCTTGTGGAGCATCATGAAAGATGTGGTAAGTTTAACAGAATGCTGCCTGTCAAAAATATTATATTTATGCAGCACATACATGCACAGTATATAAAGATATATTTACTGTATATATTTTTCATCCTTTTTTTCCTTTAATATGAGAGCCAGGAACAGTCCAGCATGAAAAAGGTGGGTAGGTAGCTGTCATTGGTGGTGATAGTGAAAGAAATACTGTATATATATTAGGCCTACAGTATTTCTTGATCACTATTAGCAGATATGGATAATATTTTTTTGCTTATCCGAGTCTAGATGATTTTTATATAACTCAGTTTCCCAAAACTAGCGCAGACTTAATAATAAATGGAGCCCTTACTTGTGGGACCAGGGGGCAGTTCAGATAAGCTTTCACCATCTTTTTAGTAGGCGGTTTTAAGTTTTGTTCTAGTGCCTAAACCAGGTCTGCAGTTGGAAAAAAGTGTCCATTATATACAGTAAACTGTAGTGGCTGTTGTTGTTGACACTGGTGTTAGTCCTGGCAGGGGCAGCAGATATGGTAAAGCAAGCAATACTGCAGCAAGTACCAGTGAGAAGTTTAATCTGCAAATGTGCCACTGTTTTTTGTTTGCTGAATGTTGCCACACTAAATGCTCCTCATAAAATTTAGGATAAATGTCACAAGTCCTGAACGATGCCATTCTTTGCTCCCAACGGCAATCTGGAATCCAGGGGCCTAACTAGAAATCACAGGGCCCCGTAGCAAAATTTTGTATGGGGCCCCGTGATTGCTAGTTATGCCACTCGCAGAGCCCACCTGATATACCAAACAGCCCACCTGAGAGTGACCCTGCAGAGCCCACCATAGACTCTCTATAGTGGTCTCTGCAGGGTCTCAGATGGGCTGCACACCTCTTACCTGTCAGTGCTGTTTGCCTCCGTGGTCGCCGGGCCCCGCCTCCTCTTCCATCCCCGGGCCCCACCTCCTCTTCTATCGACGGGCCCCGCCTGCTCTTAGGTCGCCGGCCAGTGATGTAAGAGGAGGCAGAGTTGCTCTTAGGCGGGCCCCACCTCCTCCTTCACTGCGAACACCAGCCTCTTCTGCCGCAGCTGCTGGCTGTCACTGACACAGCTCCTCAGCGGATGTGAGCGGAAATCAGTGATCTTCACAGCCGCTGCTGAGCTGTGTCGGTGACAGCCAGCACCCTTACATGCCATAGCGACCCAGGCGGCCCACACGGCATAAGAGGGATTCCCTGCCGCCCCCCTGTGCCCGGGGCCCATTGAGGCCGCCTGGGGCGCTATGGCGATTGTCACCCCACTGATGGAATCCTTCTTTACTACCGCTTGTGCAGGCCCACTAGTATGAATGTCTACCATCAAGGCACAATTAAGAACTAATGGGCAATGATCAATGTTTACTGTCCCTAGATGTAGCTGCTAATTCACATGTTGGCAGTGGTTACTAAAGTGTGCCTTCAATGAACCTTAAACTGAATAGCGAGAATGGGGATTTGAACAGAACACAGTGCTATCAAAAAAAGTTCCTCCGGCGCTAGCAGCCAACAACGATCCCACTTTCAATTAGACTGGCCCCAGGGGTGCTGCTTCTCCTCAGATCGGAAAGCTCTCACCCATACATGTAAGAAAGAACACAAAACAGAACGCCGTCCTGTGCAATACTGATTATTTATTAAATTAGCTTTAAAAACACAGAGAGGCTACTCACAAGTGTAGCGGCATAAAAGCTGGTCAATAGATCCCAAGATTAGGAAATTATCTATGTGAGAAATCCAGACGAACGGATTTCTCACATAGATCATTTCCTAATCTTGGAATCTATTGACAAGATTTTATGGGGCTACACTTGTGAGTAGCCTCTCTGTGTTTTTAAAGCTAATTTAATAAATAATCTGCATTGCACAGGTTGGGTGCTCTGTTTTGTGTTCTTTCTTACATGTAAGAACACAGTCCTACCTTTATTTCTCCGAAATTCAATAGTCCGCTTCAGACACAAAGCCGGTCATTATAAGTCCCATTAAACTTCATTATCAGAAGTTCTTAAAATTTCTAGCAGTATTATCAATTCTGTTTAGGATTTATTAAAATTTCCATTTAAAAAACAAACACAAGCGCTCCCCATCTAAGTGTAGACACTTTTATTCTTAAAATAGTGTAAAGTAATTTACTGACAAAAGTAGATAAGTTTGAGCGTATATAAATAAAACTCCTCTCAGCAGGGGCACATCAGTCCATCTGTTTAGCACTGCCCATCCTCTCTGCCAGTTCACCACCGGCTTCGTGCTTGGTAGTCTGTGCTGTCTGGTTAGCGCATTTCGGAGGCACGTCCCCTTCCTCAGAACCACTGCAACTTCGACAGCCCAGCGGATATGAACTGTGGAGCAGCCAATTTGGATGCCTCACTTGTCAGCCAAGTGTCCATCATTGAAACTTATCCCTCTCTCCATTCAATGACGTATGGTTACTATCTTAACCCCATGCTGACGTGGCCCCACCGCAGAGCACATATATACTTTGGACATACTTTGAGTCGTATTGTGAGAGCCGCCCGCTGTTGAGGCAAACTCTCCACAATGGACCGATGTGTCAGCGATCAGCGGCAAAGGCAACTGTGCATGGCTGCCCACAACCCCTCCACAGGCTTCCAGGTATATCAATAAAAGATATCAATTAAAACATCCATGATTATCTTATAGTCATAACTTAGGGGGTTATTCACAAAGCTGCCATAGGCAGCTGAGTGAACAACCGACCCGAAGTGAAGTGAGCCAAACACTGTTCGGCTATTCACTTCAGGCTTGTACGGCTGATTTAAGGCATTTATCGGCTGAAATCAGCGATAAATCGGGTGGCTTTGGGTCAGCCAAACATGCTCAGTATGTTCGGCCGACCCGAAGTGCAGACTACTCGCTGCTGTACGGCCTATTCTCATAGATGCCGAACAGCAGTGCGTCAATAGCCTGATATCACAGCGGCTCCTCCGGGTTCTCAGTGTAATGACAGAGGGGCGTCCCTGATTACCTGGTAACGAGGGATGCCCATCTGTTATTACACACTGTGAACCCGGAGGAGCCACTGTGATTTAATTTTTATTTATTTTTTATAAACTTTTTTAATTTTTTAATATTTATTTTTATTTATTTATTAAATACTCTGCCCATCTGTGACAGGAGGCTGAGCGTGGGAGAAGGGACGCCGACCGATCACAGCGCTCTCCTCCCGCAGCGCTCGGCCGTCTGTGACAGTTTCTCTCCTCCCCGCTGGGACAGAGAGGGGTGCCCAGTGGGCAGGAGAGAAAGAACGGATGCACCACTTTATCGGCCAGAAAATGGCACTTTCGGCAATGTGCCAAACGTACAATTTTCGGCCGTTATGTTTTGGCGGCCGATATATCGGTGTATCCTTAATTAAAATGTATATAACTGTAGTAATAACAAAAAAAATCAATAAATAGTAAATATAAATGCATTCATAATTTATATAACATGTTAGTAAATCATCAACATAAAAAATAAAACCTTACATATACTTTAATTCCATTTGTAAATAATTACTCCAATGTTTATGCGTGAAAAGGGGGTGTGGGGGGACTAACATACTCTTGTCTCCCACCCTTACCTTATTCCAACAAAACGCATGTGTGCGTACCTGTATACCATACACATACCCAACTGTTGCATATGTGAACCTCATGTACACATTCAATTCCATATGCACATGTAAACAGATACACACACATACATATGCAAGTAGACCCATCCAAGCACATGCCAATACCTACTAATTTTCAAATCTGATACTATATGGTGGCTTTCCCACCTTCTAGGTCCAATCCCATTTTATGTCACTGCTGAGACTTCAAAGACTTCATTTAAACCACCAGGAGCTAGACTGCCAAGGCAATAAATCCAATACATTTCTCTCTTGCATAATTTTTTTAATCTAATTCCATCATCCCCAGTATCTGGAATTGCCTCAATAGATTGCAACTTAAATTCAACTAGAGAAGCATTGTGGTGGAATAGAAAATGCCTGGGAACAGAGTGGTCAGTCAGTCTTTTAAGAATATTGCGCTTATGTTCGCCGAACATAATGCACAACTGCCTTATAGTCCTCCCAATATATAATTTTCCACATGGGTACAGTAGGCCATATATAACATACTGTGTGCCACAGTTGATGAATTGCCTAATTGGAAATGCATTTCCTTTGGTCCCCACAACTTTTTTCTTTCTATGGCAAATATAGGCACAGGCTCCACAGTTTGCTATTGTACACCAATAACATCCAGTTTGGCTGAACAAACCAGTCCCTGGTCTCTTCTGTCCGACCACCTTCATTTTGTGTTTTGTTTTTTTTGAATGATAGAGATACCTGGAGTCTGTGATTTGCCACCTGGTGGAAGAAGCATGGTAGAAAAGGAGAACTGCAAGCTGATTGTGCCTGGATCACACTGGCTTACTACAATCTACATTTAGTTGTAAATGGTAAACAGTTGGTTAACAGTTGTAAACAGCTAATAAACTTTGTAAATCATAAACAGCATCAACAGCATAAACAGCATTAGGCCAGAGCCCTTTAATGAATCTATATAAAAAAAATAGTAATTAAAACCTTCCAGGTTTGCAGATTGGTCACAATACATCTACTAGTAGATGTGTTCATCCGGTTTATAATGTTTGGTCTCTATCAAATTATAATTGCATTCTGTACAGCAAAATGTAGGTTGTTGAACTGTAAAACATGGCCATCTGCACTAATTGATGCATTTATGTAAGATCCCTGCAAAAAAGTGATACTAACTTGGCTTATTCCCGCTCCCCCTCCATATCCTCATTGAAAGACCTCCTATACAAATTGATGTCACTAGATAATTGATGGATGCCCAGCTCAACCAAATTCATGCAACTAATTTATTTGCCACCTGGACCCCATTCCTGTTGACCGAACTTTCCCCAGGACAGCTCAAAGAGGTGATGTCATTATTTCAGGACACAAAATGGTATCTCGCCTCGAAGGCCGCTGGTTCTCTGGGTGCGTTAGATATCCTTTAACGTTCCAATATATGATTTCTACTACTAATACTGCTACGATTCCACTTATCACTCTCCTAGTCCCAGTTCTTTCATACTTCACTCCATGTACTACCCTAGCCAATAATCCCTTTGATTGATTGTGATGGTATTCGATATACTGTTTTCCATTGTTGATGTTACTTATGTTCGATTACATCTACTTTACTGTTGATTGATCTGTTTGTTCGGAAAACTTTCAATACAGATTACATGCTAAAAACAAACAAACATGGCCATCTGCACATATTGATACATTTAGAAAATCTGGCCTTAAGGGTATGTCCGCTGAAATATCATATAACACGACAACAACCCTTAGACCCTTTGATTGGTTATGCCATTTCTGTAAAAACCCTCTGGAGGGTCAACATAAAGCTTCTACAATTGGCAGCTGCAGCTCTCAGTTTACCACCAAAATGATGAAGAACTGCTAAGGGTTATTCATGAAAGCCGATGACCTTATACATAAGAATGGACTTTCTCTGCAATGGTTTAGATCCTGATAAAACCCAAGACTAGATGAACGTTGCTAATTGTTTTCCCTTTGTATCCTGTCCATTTTACTGTTAATTATTGTCTGTTTTGTAATATTAGTTTCTATCTGAAGTGGCAATGAGTGTCACAGACATTTTTTAAAGGTCAGAATTGCTACAGCAGATACTGTGGACACTATGGGGTCTATTCACTAAGCTGCCGAGGGCAGCCGAGTGAATGACCGATCTGAAGTGAAGTGAGCCGAACACTGTTCGGCTATTCACTTCAGGCTGGTACGGCTGATTTCAGCCGTACATCGGCTGAAATCAGCATATTACGGTCCCTTAAGAAATCGTCCAAAAGTTAAATTGAAATAGCCAATAGTAATGTAGCAATGCATTTCAATGGGAACATTTTTTTTTTCTATTCTGACATCGCTCGTGCCAGAATAAATAAAAAAAAGAAACAGCAGTGTTTCTCTCCTTGGCAGCCTTTGAGCACGGCTCAGCCGAGCTGATGCATGTGCAATCGGCTCGACTGAGCCGCTTGGCCACGTTCGGGAGCTGTACGGGCTATTGTGAATAGCCCGTACAGCACCCCTTCGGTTCTACTGAACCGAAGGGGTCCTGTGGCTGAAGCTAGCCGAAGGATCGGCCGAAGCTTCGGCCGATCCTTCGGCAGCTTTGTGAATAGACCCCTATGTGTTTCTGTTAATACACATGTTGGCAGCTACTGTTTGTAAAGGGTTAACTGCAAAGGTAACTACTCCAGTGATGACCACTCCCAAGCTGCTCGAGTTGTCAGCCAGGCTGGAAAATCTCTGCGCGGGTGAAGCTAAGAGAGCGACATGTCCCATCCTGATGGCAGTGGTGGGATTTGAGGCTGCCGCCATCACAAACATTGGTTTGCTGCTACTTCATCACAGGCTGGAGCATGTAGTGGAACAGGATGTATTGCTTAACTGCAAAACTGGATGAACAACCAAATCACAAAACCTTTGGCAATTAAGGAAGTTTGCATACTGTACATACAGTATGCACTTAGCCTGTTAGCTATTTAGTTACCTGTTAGCTGTTTAGCTTTAATGATATTACACACAAGATAATTTTAGCATCAACAAAAGTATACGCTGTAAGTACACCAGAATGAACCAGAAAGATCAGTACTTTCTCTCATAAAACATATGTTCAGCATTCAAAAGTCCCATGGCTCCCTTATTAATTGTCCTAGATTATGGCCCCTAATACAAATGTCACATATATCTGTCTAACAAATTTGCGTCAACTGTAGTCAATGAAATAAGACTAACAGGATGAGAGGCTTTAAAGAAAACCCGTTAAATCTATGTTCCATAATACTTCTTAAAAAGGGAAAAGGTTATTTTATTTTCAATAATTATCATCACCAGAGGCTCACCTGTTTGATTTTAAAAGACTTGGAACACATTGCTTTATTATAATACACATTTCTACCACTCCGGTATAAAAGAGATTAATTGTCTGCAGTTATTAAATATCGCCATTCATTTACCATGAGAGCAAGATTAGTGAATCAAAGGAAAATGTAAATTGTTTAATAGCTGAGAAAGAGTGCAATGGTTACCAAGGCATATTCATCAAGAATTATTACTTCAAAATACTTAGCTCTAAATGAATCATGTGCCATGGAGAATGTTTTTTTGAAAGAATTTCATTAGCAGTAAAATAAAATGTGCTCCTTGAATGGGGGAACTCATGTCTTTGTGATATTCCAGTGGCAATTTATATGGTAAGTGTCAAAAACAAGTCTAATATAAAGGCCAGCTAGTGTGGTATTCTTACCTTTTTAATATTCTAATCGTGAGGTGTAAAGTGAAATGGTTGCACACTGTAATGGTGGTAAAGAAGCAGAGTGTCAATGAGACAAGAAAGGTGACAGACATGCAATGAGTCCCCAAGGTGCACTCCAAAAGCTTGGGATAAAGACTCCCCTGAGAAATTGTTCTCATTAGTTCTCAGAGGCAATTCTGTAAATTTTAGCTTGCTATCAGTATGGTATCACAATGCTGGATGCATAACGGTGAGTCTTTCATACTATTGTTATTATTAATAATAATAATAATATTATTTATGATCTGTCATTCTTGCAAGATATAAATTATATATATATAAAAGCTTTCTGTAAAAATACACCTATATTGAACATTTGCCATATTCATAAATCACTACAAAAAGCTGATTTTCAGTTTTTATTGAACAATTATAATGAGCAGAGCCACTTACCCATTTTTTTTTTATTAATATGCACTTAAAAAAAGAAGAAACCAGGAAAAATGAATGGGCTTCACCTTAAAATTACAAACAGACCCTTATCCAGTCATGTAGCCTGGATGGCCAGGGGATAAGGGCAGCGAGTGTGCAGCCCCTTTCTTGTACCAGACCATGCCTTTAAACATTTTGGGGGGCACTTTGCAAGGGGGCATGGGACAGCCCCCTTTCCTTGTTATAATAAGGGAGCCTCCAGATATTTGTCCCCTCCCAAGGAAATGAGTCAAAAGTGAATAAACACACACACACACACCCTGAAAAAGTCCTTTAATAGCATAACATACAGAAAAGAACATAAAAATTAAATCTAAATAATGCCCCCCAATGGAAATCCATAGTCAATAATGTCATCCAGCAACGTAAATTCATCATCAATCATGATACCCTATCACTGGATGATTTTCTCCTTTTGCAATCCCATCGCTATATCACAGATCATTGCCACTGTAAAATAACAAACTTGGGACCGGGCATCTTGGGGGACATCATTGACCATATTTAATTTAAATTACTGCAGTTTGGAGTTTTGTCATTAAATGATGGGAGTGTGGGGGGACACCATCAGGTGGTGGGTCATGGTGGTGATAGGAAAACATTTTCAGGTGGTGGGTCTCCATGATTAACAATGGATTTGCATTGCTGGATGATGTGATTGACATTAAATGATGGGAGTGTAGTGGGGGGAACATCGTCAGGTGTTGGGTCATGGTGGTGATGGGGAAACATTTTCGGGTGGTGAATCATCATGATTAACAATGGATTTGTAATGCGTTTAAACGTGAGCAAATAATGTTTGTTTAATGAAAATTCGGATCTGTCCGAATTTCATTCAAAACAAAACTAATTCAGAAATGTGACTGTTTTCTGGCCAATCAGACTTTTTTGGGCTGTTAGGGGTTGCATTACAGGCATGGTCATGTCACTTCGTTCCGAAACGAAAATTTGGATGGATACGAAAATTGAAAAACAAACCATAAAAATTTTGGATCTAAATCCGAAATACAAAAGAAATACAAATTCTAATGGATCCAAAACTAAATTAAATAATTTTTTTGCAGGGTTACATGTTTAACAAGAAGTATTACATGAAACTCCAATCCTTTAAATCTAATATATAGTTACATGGTTTGCACCTAATTAACCATCCTTTGGTTTCATTACTCTGTTTATGCAATTGTTAAAGTTTATTATAACTGGAGTTGGTTTATTTAAGAAGTAAAGACAGTTCCCTTCAAAAGAAAGCGTTCACTTTAAAAAGTGAATGTGTCCCAAGCTTAGTAAATAAGGCAAAGTTATGGTGACTTAGAATATCTAATCATAAGCAAGGGAATGAAAAAACAACTTATTTTCTCTTGCACATAATTTAATTAATGAACATTAATTTTGAAAAAGTGATTCCTTAGTAATCAACCCTACTGCGTTCATTAGTACTATGTTTTGTGTATTTGTTTGAGTAAGCCAGGTAATCTGTGTTTCAGATTTACTGACTGGTCAAACCTTACAAGGCCACATGAGAAAGTTTATAGTATGATAATAATGTAAGCAATTTAACTTTTCATATGTATATATTATATAGGCTATTTTTTTTTATCCTATAAATATCATTGGTATTGGCTACAATGTTCATTGGTAATGTAGTAAGCCCTAGAGGGAATGCACGATACAAAAGAAAGCATAAAATACTAAATGCAGGCACCTGTGGTTCAAATGAAGCTGAAAATGGAGGATAACAAATGCAAAGGACATCGTCAGGATGCACTCCATTCATCATCAGCTTATTGTCAAGGAAAATATTTCTTGTTCCTTTTGCCTCCAGTATTTTGCTAATATCTCTAATCCATTAACAAGTGTTATTTTTGTATCTGAGTGGAAAGAAAAATTATAGTTGAAAGCAATGCTATATTTAGCTACTGAACATCCATACACTATATAACAATGAATTATTAAATGTACCTTAATTCTTTTTAAAGTTCTTTTTTTTTCCGGTATTCCTGGGTAATTATATGACATTAACATAAAAATCAGGGCAATCACACTATGGCGATCTGTGACCGTGCAGCAATTGTGCACGAAACCGCACAGATGACCGCGCGGTCATCGAATTGCCCACCGCCGCCGATCGCGCTTGCGGTGTCATTATTTTCTAATGTCACCCCAATCACGCCGGGCGTTTGCACAGTTGCCCGCCGCAATTGAGCCCGCGCAATCGAACACACTAAAACCGCCACGTGTCGTGTGTCATAAATAAAGGTACATGTACCTTTTTTCTGCAATTGCTGCATGGATGTAATCCCATGGAAATCAACGGGGGCCACGTAGCAACCGTTGTGTGCAACTGCACACCATCGCACCATCATGGGGCGCGCAGGTCTGCTCCAGACCTAAATGAAAATATGAAAAACACATATGTATGTTTACAGTGTTACTTACCAAAGGATTTGAAATTCTGTATGCCCACCTGTGATTTACACACATTTTCCATACTGCACAGCCTGATAGGTGACATATGAGTTCCAAACTAACAATTCATATTCCTGGGGTTTAGAATACCAGACTTATGTTTCAACATTTCTTCTTCATGCTAGTCACGGGATAGTGAATAAGCATCATCACTTCTACCAAATAAGTCTGATCTAGGAACCAATAACATAGTTGCAAATAGTTACAAAAAAAAATCCTAAGACACCTTTTTTTGCAGTGCATCCAGCAACACACTGTAGGCAGAGAATGTACTTCAATTATGGAAGTGGCAGTCCTTTAAAATGGGCATGGTTCTACCAGAGGCATATTGTTACCCTATTGCAAAAGCTCATTTTAAAATAGTATATATACAGGAACCATTATCATAATGAGGACAGAAACAGAGCATACCTGGCTTGACAAAGGAGCTGGGTGAAAAATTATTACTAGTGACTGCATCTAATCAAATGTAGTCATTGTTCAAGTAGTCAGACAGCTGCAAGTGCTGTACCTGTCTGAATACAATAGTCAGCAGCAGAAATTCCTCCCCTGATTTTTTTTACAATTAAGCTTGTATGTCCAGCACATTTTTTTTATATTACATACAGCTTTAGTCATACATGATGATTAACTATTTGAGGTTGCCTTTACATCAACACTGAAACATATGTTAAGATCAGCACTATCCCATCAAAGTCTGTAGATTACCGTTACACAGCATGATGCTCCATGCTGCAAATATGCCAATAAACATTCCCCCTTTTAAAGCCACCAGCTGACACTTTGCGAGGCTGGTGCCTGTTCATCCCGGCGGTCACTGACAGCTTCAGTCATTTTGATCATCTGAAAGCAATATGCAGTTCCCAATCATGTGATAACTACGGTATGTGAGCTATTATATACCACATGCAACCTAGAGACGTCATTGACAACATTTCTTGAAGCCAGTTATTAATCCATTCTACATTATGAAGCCTCCATCAGTAGAATTTGTACTGACTATATTGTACATGTTGGCAGAGCTGGGATATGAGGTGGGGAAACCCTACCACTAGAACTGGCCTTTATTTATCACTAAAATATAACATACATTATTTGAAAGTTAGACAGATTAACATGTGCCTAAAAAAGTTTTCAGGTAAATCTGCACTCTAAAGTTTAAAGATTATTTACAGATGTTGAGGAAAGTGGGGCCTACCAATATAGTTTTGAGCTCATCTTAGAAACAAAGATAATGAATTTAGTGAACAAAATGCATGCCACAGATACATATAAATTTACATTGTGATTGTAAGACATTAAAAGCTACAAATAGGTTTTCTCTCCTTACTTTATATAACTTGTATTTGCTTTCTTTGCACCTAGGCTTACCAAAGATTCATTCTGCATTTATCACGTACCTGTATGAGGAGCCCGAGATTATGCACAATTCCTGTCCAAGTACCCCTGGAAACAGAGAAGGGGCCTGCAAGAGCAAAAGGTAGGACACAAGTGCCTACTTACCGGTGACTGGAACTCGGGAGCACTGGTATCAAATGTGCAGGAGCACAGCTGGTTATACACTGAAGATAGACCAAGTTCAGATAGGAGTGAAGTCAGGCGATGATGTTCCCAACTAATCTATTAGGAAAAGGATATCCTAGTACAAGCAGGGCAGCCATCAGGGGGTACGGCCGGGTATGGTGGGGTGGGCTGGGGCTATGGCCGCGGGGGCGCGCCATCCATCCATACATGCATTGCTTACAGTTCCCTCACATGTCCTGTAGAGGTGCCTGGCACGGAATTACATCACATTGTGGTGCCCGGCACCTCTACAGGGCATGCAAGGAGTTGTACAACAATACACATATGGATGGAGCTCCGTCACAGCACAGCAGCCCACATGGACCCCAGGATGAGGATCCACTCCAGTTCCAGTAAGGTAGGGAGACTGGGTGGATCTTAAAACAAAGAAAAGAAAATTAAAAACATTTTTGGAGTGTGTATGTGTGGTTGAGAAAGTGTGTAAGACTGTGTCTGTGGTTGTTTATGTCTGTCAGTGTTTTTGAGGGTCCGTTCACACTAGTACAGTGCGTTAATCGAACAGTCCTGTGTGATTATCGCACTGTACCACTCAAGCGCACCTATTACGCATTCTGATGTGGGAGGTGCATTGCGTTGCCATTCATTTGAATGGCACCCCAAATGCACCTCCCGCCCGCAGTTCAATAACTGGCACTGGAATGCATGGTACCGCAATGCCATGCATTACATTGCAGTGCGACTTGGGTCGCGACTTAGTGAACGAGGACAAATGTGGGTCCTGAGGTTACACAGGTTGAGAACCACTGATCTAAAGTCCTAATACTAGTCTTAACCCTCACTAACCTAACCTTACCTCAAGTCTAAACCCAGCTATGCAAATTGCTTTTCCTAATGCACTACCATTGGCTTAATATAAGGAAAAATGTACTATGAGAGATTTATATCTATAGGAAATTATTTATCCTAAACTGGTAAGAAAGTGTCAATTGTATACATATATACAGTATATTTTTTACTAAGAAGTGATTTAGCATTCTTCGAATATTCATGTCATTTCTAAATAAAGTCTGGAAAATATTAAGCTTATTTAAATTGTTCTTATGAGAAATTGCTGCCTTAGATTATTCATGTAAAGACCTTAAACAAACTCAGTTCAAGTACTCAGAATTATTTATGTGAAGGACATAGCCATCATCGGAATATGAATTGTAAATATTTATTAATGGTTCATATTAAAGTAGATTTCAACTGAAGGTACTTCACCTTCTGTCACTTCTAAGTATCTAGGGGATGGTTTCAGTTATAGTCTTGTCAAATTACCTTTTTGGATACTGAACTCCCTAAACACAACAAAATAGATGGAAGGTAAGAACTAATGATGTATCATTATATGAAGCTATCAAGCTTGCTGAATTATTTTTAAATTCTAGATTAGAACAATTATTTTACACAACTTCTGGTATGCTGTGATATTCTGTATCTATAAGAACCACCAAATGTGTAAGTAAATTATCTATAGCTTAGCCAAACTACACATTACATTTCTGAAGACTAAGCCTAATACCAAACACTCAATTAATTAACATTAATATAACCGGTACTTTTTTTGTGCCAAGTGTTTGAGTCAAAGTGTCCGCACACAGTGTAACTAGGGGGAGATTTTCTTTGCATAATGTCCACTTTACCACTCTGGAATCTGATTTCCAATTTCTCCAATTATTATTGATACTTAACCTCTAAATCATTGTTCATGCTTGTACCATAATTTTAAAGGAACATTGCATGCTTACAGTTCTTTATTACATTGTTGCAATAATTACAAAAAATATTTCTCTTCTGTTCATTGAAGGACAAAATGGGGATCTTAATTTTCTGGCCATTTGGTCATAGCACCACCTTCATGAGCAGGACATTAGGGAGAAAACAAAAGCTCCTGATAGTGGTCAAACCCCCAAATGCTAGTGGTAGTTTGGTCTTCCATCTAGTATAAAGGATTCAGGACTTAAGCTCCTTGCTGGGAATCTCAATTCCCTTTACTTTTCCTTGGGTGGGAGGCAACATGTCACTGCAAAGGTACCTCCCTTCATCCTTGGGATGCAGTAGTATTAGAGCCCCCTCCCACCCTGTCCTTCCCAGGGTGGTTAAGTGTGGGTTATGGGTACCTTTATTCCCTATTGCTTCCCTGTACTGTGTTTGAGGTAATGTAGGTACAGACTTGCCAGTACCCTGGCATATCAGGACATAGTTCTTGGAGCATATTTGCTGCTTGTGCTGTGGCACTTTAGTGACTCTTCATTGCCAGGGGATTCCCTTCCCCCTCAGGCTGCTTGCAGCGTAGCTGTATGCATTATGCTAAAGGGGTTTACTGTCACACTTCCCTGTGTGATGATCCGGCACCAGGTTTTGCCTCCTGTCAGAGCTGCTCAGCTTCCTCCCAATCCACTCTGAACCTCTCTGTTAAAAGTCTAGCTCATTTGTTGCTTGGCGTTTGAGCAACATGCCTACACACTATTGCTGTACCCTTTTTGTCACTTTTGAACTTGTTCCTGTGATCCTACTGTTTCAGCAAGCGGATTGTTTTACCAGCTTCATTGAACTCTAACACCTGTGATATCTGCAAACTTACCTGCATTACTGCTCCCTGTGAGCCTGCACTTCCAGCAAGTGCATTGTTTCACCAGCTTCTGCGAACTCTAGCACCTGTGATTACTCGTGAGTTTCATCTCTGCTTCTGTGGCTGCTTGCACTTTCTACCTTCTTCTCCTGAGTGTCTTGCCAGCCGATCCATCACAGGTCCTCTGCTGTGTACCAGCGCTCCTATTAATTTTATGTATGTACTCCTGACCTGCATTGTGTATACTTACTTTACCCATGTTGGCCTTTAAATCCTGAACCTCGGTGCTGCAATTAGTCTCTGTGTCTGTATGGGTGTGCTACAGGGCCGCAACATGGAAGGTGTCCAGCAGCGCAATCATCCTCACCATTAGAGGCTCTGTAGAAAACCCGGCTCTTGTTAAATACTGCACCTCTAGTGTCTCGGACCGTGACAGTTCCTGATGTCGCCATGATGTCTTCTCTGGGCAGTTGGTGCAGTTCTGTGACATTGGGGGGCACATGAAACTTTATTGTGGGAGCCTGGCTTGCTCTCATGGCATGGTCATAGTCTGTATTCTGCTTCAGGCCCTGCCATGGGTGCTTGCATCATGCAATTACATAGTTAGTCAGGTTGGAAAAAATACACAAGTCCATTGAGTTCAACTTATAGATTGGACCATTTGATACCCAAAACCAGAAGCCGTGGCCACCATTTTTACATCGGCTCCTGCCCTTTTGTTACATCCCTTCTGCCCATACTATGCATATTTCTAGGTGTGTGGGAGGAGTGGTCTCTGCTTGGGGTTCTACACTGCCTGCTGTAACTGTGAAATGCCTTCCACACACAGACAGGCCCGGATTTCCCACAAGGCCACCGAGGCCCGGCCCCGGGGCGGCAGCGGTGACCTTGTGGGGAAGTTGCACTTCTGCCCTACGTTTTTTCAGGGGTTCTTGAAAATCATAGAACTGGGATGATGCTTCGATGGCCACTGTAAACGGTGATGGAACATTGACCCTCCATGATCAGTGCATAAGATTGAGATATGACCCCTCTTGTTGCTTACAGCGTGTATTTTGGATGTATTTCCATGCATGCAATCATTAGCGGGTGGAAACAGATACCATACAACAAAAAAGAAATGTGCAAACTGTCTTACAGATGAAGGCAGCTCAAGGGTTAATCATCGGCTGGGACAAACTACAATGTCAGAATTTAAAGAAATGTATCTATTTATTACTGATCAGAGACATGCAAAAACATTACTGAACACATAGCTGACAGTTTCCTGTCAAAGAGTTAAAAAACGATGTCTAGTCTGACTGACTTTGATCGGTGGTGAGGTGGATAGATGTACCCTTAATTGGCCATACATGTATCTCCTAGATTCCTAAGGTCTATGGGTTGTTTTTGATACTGGAATGTATCTTAGTTGACCCTGGGATTAAGTACGTGCTCTGATGTACTTAGTTATCTTGATCACTAATACAACATTTCTCCGGACCTTTTTGTATCGGGGGATCATTCATATATGACAATGAATTGTAGTTTAAGCTTTTTGGCTAGTTCGTGTTTTGGAGCCGAACAGCCGATCTACTCACATGACCTCTCAATCAGTCCTTTCCCATTCACGGATTTCCACCGCGTGGGGCTGTTTGTGGCTTGTTGCTCGCTGTGTGTCCTTTTGATTCCCCCTTCGTTGGTGTGCATCCGGGTGTTTAGTGATCAAGGTGGATGACCCAGACAGTCTCTGGGTCATCCACCTAATCTCTGAAAGCAGCGCTGCTTTCAGAGATTAGGTGGATGACCCAGAGACTGTCGGCTGTACAGCCCTAATACCTTTGGATCAAAAGTTACAAGAGTTACAGGAGGATTAAGTCCCAAAAAAAGACTAGTGTCTTGATCACTAAACACCCGGATGCACACCAACGAAGGGGGAATCAAAAGGACACACAGCGAGCATGATGTGTCATTCATCTTCTGCATTAAGATGGCCAACCAGTGTCTACAGTCCTTTATGTTGCCCGTTTCTTTGTGCTTTTTCAAAAGAGCTTGAACAGCACATCTTGAAACCCAAGTCTGCTTTGAAATCTTTGCCTGGGAGAGACCTTGCTGATACAGTATAACTACTTTGTGTCTTATTGCTGTGCTCAGTCATGCCACGGTGTACAGCCTGTGACATGAAACTGTTTTCCACAACCTCACCTTAGTAGCAGAGTATGGCTGCTCCTCACCACACAGCTGTTTCTGTTTCATTTACTGACTGTGTTTCAACCTACCTATGGAATTGATGATTAGCACCTTCTTGGTTAAATTAGTTAATCATACACCTGACTCTAATCCTACAAAATCCCTGACGTTGTGCAAGTGTAAGAATTGATGCTGGTTTTAAGCCAAAGGGTAGTCACACCAAATACTGATTTGATTTAGATTTTTCTACTCTTCACTTACTTAGAATTTTTTACATTGATAAAAATAAACAATAAAAATATATATTTTTGAAAGCGTTCTTACTTAACAGCATTTTTTCTCACCTGCCTAACACTTTTGCATAGTACTGTACTTCCAGGAAATGCTTTGGTACATTTGATAACGATAAGCCTTGTGATTATAGCCATTCCCTAATTTTAACTCTAAGGGGACAAATTGTACATTGTACATACTGTAGAGAACATTGTACACATATGTTCCTAATAAAATATAAATACTACATAATGTTCATAATAACAATTTTAATGGGGAACACATCTTCTCTAACAACTGATTTAATAGTTTTGGTGTTTGCTTGCATTCTAAAATAATGTCATGTCTTTACACCAGATTGGTATAAGCCCACTACGGTCAACCATTTTTTAAATCTAGTGTACATTAAAGTGACATTAAACCCTCAGATTTTTTAACATAAACCAATACTGTAATGTGTGCCTTACTGTAATCCATAGTTGTTTCCCTTCTCTTTGCTGCTCTTCCTTTTAAATCTGTATCTGTTCTCATGCTCTGCAGAACTTCTGTTTTGCAGCAGACTGCCTTGTCTCAGGAATGGATACACGGTGTCTGCGTATCCGTTTGTATAGGCTTGTAACCTGAGCCAGCACTACAGGAAGAGGCCCTGAGCTGAAAAGGGAAGTTCTCCCCCAGCATGAGAAGACATGAAAAAACTGAGGGTTTAATGCCACTTTAAATCTTGTTTAGTCTGCAAACAGCAATATCTTTAGCCCTCTGAATTGACCATAGTGGATAACCACTTTCTTACAACCCTTTCTGTACACACTAAACTTTCTCTTTAAGAGGCAATCACTAAATCAGTTACATCTTTCTCTGATAAATTCCCCTATGAGGATTGCTTTGATGGTATGGGAGGTTGGGGAGGCAAATTGATGCTCTTAAAAGGGTGTTACCAGAACATTTTTGTATGAAAAGTAGAAATGGAGATTAGAGCTGTATCTGTATCTCCCACTAAAGCCACATAAAAAACAATCTATTTTGACAGGATATTTATGAGATATAAACAAAAATACATTTAAATCATCAGTATTACATCTATTCTAACTCAGAAATGTCTCCCCTCACCCATATCATCAGGAGGCCATCAATGTACCTCTTATACCACACCATATTGTTTGTAGAAGTTGCCAACGATGCAGAGCTCCTCTAGTGAGCACCCACTGTATCTAGACAGGTGAACACTTACAAGTACCTATTACAACTTACAAGTACCTCTTTTGCTTAATGATCGGGAACTGAAGAGTAAAGCGATCATACATCTACAATAACACAGGTAAAACATGTTTAAAGTTAGTTTCACTATATGTGCTAATACAATTTTAGTATCTCTAATATACCCAGAGTGTTGCAGATGCATGTCCACCCAGTCACCCAAAGGTTCCAAAAGGGAGCCTATAACTGCTACTAATTAGTTCAATTTAACTCATTCCTTACAATGTTTCAGATAATTAATTTTATAGTGAGTACAAAAATCCTATTTTTTAAAGTACACTACAAAACATATAAACAAGATGGACACCTCACCTTCTAAATCCAGCAGACTAAGCATGTATAGCATGAAATATTTTAAGAAGAAGTGTGGACAAACAAGAAATTTACCCTTGCAGTGGGGCTATCCCCATATTGCAAGGGTTAAGTGCTCGTTTTGTCTAGGGGACTCAAATAAAGCTGCTTTACTTACCTGATCCTTGGTCCCTCCAGCTCCCTCTAGGCTGTTAGACTGTCCCTGCAGCCTCTCTTCCCTTTCCTCTGCTCCAGTGGTCTAAGGACCACTGACAACATCATGTCTTATGCAGGTCTGTTGACCTGCAGTAGACAGGCAAACTCTGAAGGACATTCCAAAGCAGGAGCGGATGGGGTAGTTCTCTTTTGGGTCACAGAAGAACATTTACTAATGTCCTCCTGTGACCCAAAACTAAGCATGTAGCGGGAAGGATCTCAACAATATTGTTTAGAGGCAGAGCCAGCTGTGTCTGCTCCCTCCACTGTCGGTCCCTCCACTCAGTGCTGGAGGAACAGAGAGGGGAGGGGGAATCCCTGTGTGGAGCGGTGACTGTGAGTCACCTCTCTCTGCAGGGAGAAGATCATGAACTGAGAGATCAACGGTTTGTGATCGCTCAGTTCTCAATCTGTAGAGTCGATGTGTGACAGCTGCAGTGCCACACGTTAACACTAACTATGGGGATAAGTAAATTTCTCCTTTAAGTAAGTAGATGTGTGTATAGGTGGTAGATTAAGCCACTGGTGTTTGCTGCCTGGACTAGAGTGTCAAACCCTTTCTATCATCTTTAATCAGGCCCTACATCTAGCTATTGGGAAACAACCTTTTACTCTACTCAAATGACAGGTGTGCAGTTCAGCTTATCAGTGTGACTATGCATGCACACTTTGGTTGAGCTATGAATGTGACAAAAAAATTGGTGGTGAATGTACTCTGGCTGCACTAGACACCCAGTCATTAGAGAAGCAAAAGGTTTGGGACAACATCTGGTATAGGAAGAAAGTCAAATAACAAACAAAATAAATATAGAGACATAGACAGAACTGAGAATTAAATATATGGAGGTTGTAGAAATGTTGTTTAATGTATTAAAGTGAATAGTGGCAAGTGGACATAACCCTAAAACATTGGATACATGAAAGTGTGCATCACAGATGAGATGCATGCATATGACCTAAAAAGAGAAACAATTAGAAATGCATTTAATAAGAAAAAAAGACATACTAAATGTAATAAATAAACAAAAAAACATCTGCGCCACTTATGATACAAAAAAAGGAGAAAAAGAGCTAATAAGCACTAAAATGATATCTGATATAATACAACATATTTAAGCAATAATGTGCCAAGCTGAAAAAACAATCAAATATAAACAGTGAAAAATACAACAATGATTATAGGCTGAACAAATCAAATGATGCGGTGCAGATAACGAATCAAACAATGCGATGCAATGTGTACAAACAACATGAGCAGTCCTCCGAAGCAGACTTTATAGTGTGCAGGACAACATACTTTGATTATCCTTCACCTCCACCAAGTGAGTGCACAAAGGAGTGCTCACCTGGGTCTGTGGACTCACAGAGTAGGTGTCAAGCTTGTTTTCCCTTCTTAAGAGGGGGAGGGAAGCCCGTAGTACTAGAGTAAAATAGATCCTTTCAGGTCGTAGATACGCTCATCAGATCGAGAAGAAACAAAGCAAAAAATACATGCGTACAATCCAAAAATATTAAATTTATTATATAAAAACAGGTACTCACACAATGGCAAGAAATATCCAGCATAAAAGGATTCCCACAGGGGAATCCCTTAATGTACTTGAGTACAGCAGATGCAATACAGCTCCCCTCTGTCCGACTCCACTGAAGTGATGTCGTCAGATGCTACACCCTATGTACGTTTCGTCCAGCACTTGTTTTTTGTTTGTTGATTGTTTTTTCAGCTCGGCACATTATTGCTTAAATACTAAGAGGGTTATTCACAAAGATAGCCGAAGGATCAGCCGTAGCTCCGGCTGATCCTTCAGCTAGCTTCGGCCGCCGGAGCCCTTCGGGTTCAGTCGAACCGAAGGGCTGCTGTATGGGCTATTCACTATAGCCCATACAGCTCCTGAAGCTGGCCGAGCAGCGCAGTCGAGCCTAACGCATATGCTTCGGTTCGACTAAGCCGAAGTGAAACCTCGCAACCGACAGTTGGGCGGAGCCAACGGTGATCTCACGGCTGGCTCCGCCCAGCTGCATTGACAGATCAGGTTACCTGGGGACGCTGAACTGTCATTAAACAATGACAACTTGGCGGAGCCGGCCGTGATGTCCGCCCAGTTGTTATTCATTGGCCGGGGCCTGCTAGAAGACTCTAGCAAGTGCCGGACAATAGGAAACAGTTGGGCGGAGCTGTCACTGCTAGCATTTTAAATTTTTTTATTTTTTTAATGATCTTTATTTTTCTTTTTTTCTTTTTACAGTGATCTTTATTTTTTTTACTTGTTTCTTTAATCTTTATTTATTTTTTTAGATTTATCATTTATTTACCTTTTTTTGTCTACTTTTTCTATTCTGCTCTGTACCCCTATGAGAATAGGCCGAACGGCAGCGAGTAGCCTGCCAGAGGTTCAGCTCAGCTGATCCAGATGTTGGATCGGCCGAGTCAAACTCCTTCTGCACAGCCGAACATGCCAAGCATGTTCGGCCGAACCGAAGCCAGCCGAAGCAAGCCAATGTACGGCTGATTTCAGTCGTTGTACGGCTGAAATCAGCCGTATAGGCCGTACAAGCCTAAAGTGAATAGCCGAACAGCGTTCAGCTCACTTCACTTCGGGTCGGTTGTTCACTCGGCAGCTTTGTGAATAACCCTCTAAATGTAATAGAACCATCTACACGAGTCCTTTTTGGGCAATTTCCAGTGTTCTTTCTGAGGAAGTATTTAGCACAGGGTGACATCATGACCAGACTGTCACCTTCAAGTATTGAGAGGTTAGTGTTCATCAAAATGCAAAGCATTTATGTAGAATCTGTGATTTCCTTTCCTTCCCCGATGCCAGACAAAAAGATAACACCAAAATAATAGCCAACACTAAAATAATAGTCACTGCCAGTTGTCTCCACCACCAGTAGCTACTATCTATCTATCTACACTGTTTAACCTTCTCCTGTCTTTATTTAAAGTGTAAAACTATTATAAAATATTAGATTTTTGTTCTCTATTAGGGATGTTCAGATACCAAGTACCGTACTTGGTACAAGTACAAGTACAGATACTTTTCCAGTTCCAAGACTAGACTAAAGAAAAACTCAAAAGTTAGGAGGCAGCTGCCATTTTTAAGGAGCATGCGGAGCTCCTGGGATTTGTGCATCCCTGTTTTAATGTATAATTTGTTTTATATATAAATGTATTAGGGATGCACCGATACCATTTTTTCCAGACCAAGTACCGATACTTGTCCAAGTAATACATAGACCAATTACTGATCTATTTTGTTTAGTGTCATGTGACAGTTTTTCTAAAACAATACAGACTAATGATTTCAGGACAGTGGTGGAGCACCAGAGCCAGGTCCCAGCTACAACCGCTGTGACTCTGGTAGTTCTCATGAAATTGCCAAGTATCAGCACTGGTATCTGAACTTGTATCTGAACAAGCCTACTTTCTAAGCATGTTTCCAAGCACATTAAAGGTGCAGAATATTGGGAAATAAGAAGGAAACCTTAGCAAGGATGCCTCCTCCCACCCTTAAAATGCCACAATTCTGTAGCCCAAAAAAACCCCAACATAGGATAATGGGAATGTGCCTTTAAACCGTTCAAACTATGTTTAGTCTCCCACGGCAGGTTATAGGTTATAGCAAAACTATATGTCAGAGGCTGCAATACACGTGTTCCTGATTAGCTTAGAATAATTAGCCAGATTTTGGATAGTGCTTTGTACACGGTGTACAAACTTGGTGTTCTTATCCAAATAATGTCACCTCACAGTGTACACCATTATGACATTGTTAAATGTGTCCATGTAGCAATGCAATGTGTGTAGAAGAACAGTTAAAATATGTTGGGTGGGGATTTACTTTTCATGTTTTTTCCTACCCAATCAGGCACATATTTAATCATTAATAGAATCAAAAAACAATTAGCAAAGAATAAGTTACATTTTCCACTTGATACACAGACCATTAGCTCTCAGGCCCCAAAGTGCATATTTCAGACATGCACAATGAAATGCAAACAAAAACAAAATACCTAATTTTCACAGGGGAAACAGTTGTGATCTTTAGCTAGCAGTTCTTACAACTAAAGTCCTAATACATATACCCAATTACAATAACAGATTGCATTAAATTGCTAATTTGTGGATTGGGAATTTCCCAGGGAAATGTTTTGGGTCCAACAAGTTAGACGTTTTTTGTCCTAGGCTGGGGACTCTTATTTAAAATAATTGTCAAACAGAAAACGTTTTGGGAATTCATATGCTCTGTATTTTAAATGTCCTCCGTACTCTTCTTCATGTCTGTCTCCCACCATTGTGTCTCTCAATGGGTTACACTCATTCACCTCCTTAAATCCACCATTGGTAACATTTATACTGTATGTTACTATCTAGACAAGTATGGACACTTTGAGGGCCTATTTTGAAACAGCAGTTCAAATAGTGGACTAACTGTCATCCTCAAATTGAGTGTGATGTAAATTTGAAGTGTTGTGTGGCTCCATCCACTGGGCTCTCTGCTGCATCATTGGGCTTCATGTTGCTTGGCTATCTGGGAGACTTTTATTTGGAGCATCTTGCCTCGGGTAGCTAATGCATGTGTGTGATAAAGGGCATTATATGCCTAGCTCTACCTCCTTAAAAATGTAAAAAGCAGTAGACTAGGCAGAACTAAACAGAAAGGAGGAAAGAGGAAAATCCCCAACTCCACAGCCAGTTGAGCAACTGGGATTTGAACAATTATATTATTTATTCCTTTTTTCCTGCATGGCAAGTATCTGAGCCACACATGGTACTTTTTAATTCCAACATCTTGACTACATTTAAGGGAGCACCAAACTATGAGCCACACCATTGTCTAAGCCCAAAGACTGAACAGAATAAAACGTATGCATTTGTAAAGTACTGGGAGGCACTGGGAGCTAAGTGAAGAATCTACTACATTAATCATTGCCATGTTATTAAAACAGATTTTACAGAGGCTGTGCAGAACACAGTGCTTACCCAAAAGCATGAATATATTTATATTCACCAACCCTTCTGGCAAATGCTACCAGTTAACAGACTGCTATTTCTGACCTGGTTAATGAAAGATATAGAACTTCTGAAGACTTCTGTTATTGTATAGTATATTATACAGCATAGACATTTTTTTCCTTCTTTCCCAATATAATGTATTGACCTTGTATTGCACTCTAGCACTAGTTTATGTATTGTACTGTATTAATGCTTGTGTGTTAATGTGTGTTTTAGCACTTTTTTGGTGCATTAACACATTAACATTCGTTCTTTTAAGGCAGCTCTTTCAAATTAACCACTTGAAGTCTGCAGTGTTAAACCCCCTTCCTGTCCAGGCCATTTTTCAGTATTCAGCACTGCAGTACTTTGACTGTACTGAAATGAATTTTATACCATTTTTTGGGGGATAGATGGAGCTTTCTTTTGGTGGTATTTAATCACCACTGCAGTTTTTATTTTTTACTATATTAATGAAAAATGTTTAGTTATAACAACTGTTTCCCCTATATTTGATTATATAACATTTATTATTACCCAATTTTTGGGTAAAATACAAAAGGCGGGGTCATGTCGGGTAAGAAAACAACAAAAATGTCCAGCCTTAAAATTGTGCACGTGCGTGAAACCTCAAAAAACGACAATACCCAAAATTGGCCATAGGCGACGCTTTAAAAGCTTTTACCGCTCATCAGTTCAGTGTCATCAGTGACTGATTGCCCTAAAATTATTGCTCTCACTCGGAAGTTCGTGGCGATATGTAACATGTGCATCTGACACGTATTTACGTTTATATGTGCGTAAACGTGGGAGTGGGGGACTTAAAAGATTTTGTTTTTTTAAAACTTTTTTTATATGTGACTTTTATTATTTTTTTACTTTTTAATTTTTTTACACTCAATATTATTGCTATCCCCCTATATAATAGCAAAGACACACTGACAGGTCCTCTTTATGGAGACATTGGGGGTCTCTAAGACCCCTAATGTCACCTGGGGACCTCCAAAGAAGCTGATGAAGCAGAGATCCGCTTCATCAGCTTCTTCTCTCTGGCAATAGCAGCCAGAGGACTGACAGGTGAATGCGGACGTGATGCATTACACATCACTTCCGTATTCACAGTACGGAGGGAGCTCAGCAAGGAGGAAGATGCTGATCTCCCACGGCAGGCTATAGAGCCGCTGATTGTTTTATGTCAAACAGCTGGTAATGGCTCTGCACAACGGACAGGTTTTTTCTGCCCGTGCCCACCCACGCAGATAAAAAAGCCCATGTGAGCAATCCGGCCATGTGAGTTTCTGTCCGTCCATTTTTTCACAACGGGCAGAGGGCAAGCGGTTAATTGGCTGGCAAAGCACTAAACTAACAGCAAAGAATGGACATACACCATTTTTTGGCAATGTAGCACAATGCAGCACACAGTACACTACAGTGTGTTGTTACGAACTGCAACATTGACCTGCTGGTGCTGCATTGACTTATTGGGATACCATTCAAAAGGAATGGCATGCAAAATAAATGACACCCCAATGTGCTAATGCATGTAACATACATTGTGGTAACTGCAGCAGAAAATTTAAGCACAGCCATATGCTTGCCCCCATCATATCCCATTTCTCTCCTTTTTTCTGTCTCTTTGTCATGTCTGATTTTAATGTATTTCCCCTTTCCTGCTGCACTGTCACCGAACTGAGCCATAATTGCTGACACTTTGCTGACAAAGGTCCTAGGCCAGAGAACCAGGGTACTCAAAAACACTCAAAAGCACATTGCAACAACACTGCTTAATTTAAAATGTCAAATTGCCTGTTCCTGATTAACCCACATAGAAGTTAACTGATACTAGAGTATGCCCTTCTTTTTTAATTTTAGATCCAGGTAAAGTAAGTCAAAATTGTATCAAAACAGTCAAAACTGTATATTTATATATGGAATAACATTTGAAATTAAAAACCAAATGGATCATAAAGAGTAAAGGAAATATTGATTAATAAAAATTATAATATCAATGACATTTAATGGGCATTATCCTAGATTCTCAAATTCACTAAGCCAACTAACTAAAATTAAAATTTAGAGTTATGAGTTTTAAAAATACCCTTGGAATTTCTCTGTGGATATATGTTAAGTTACACATTTCAGTATCCTGAAGTTTATTTAGTACCGTAGTTAATGCTCCTGGGAAAGCTGCTCCTTGTATTTGGGAGGATCACACATCATCTACACTATGAAGTGGGTCCATGATATAGTGAGAACCCACCAAATTCTTCAAGAAGCATGAGATGACATGACATCTAGATTAAAAAACAGTCAATTCAATTACTGAAGAACTGCACAAACTATTTTACATTCACAAAAAATCCTACACAAATTCTATGGCTGACTAGAGAATTAAATAGCTATATCTATTTTTTCTTAGTCTGTTGTAATTTTAGTGCTGTGCTTGGTTAACTACCATTCTGTAAATGCACCTAAATAGTGACATGTGCCTATTGTTTCATTTGTATGCCAACATTACTATATAAATACATTTTTAAACAAAAAAAGGAACGAAAGACAAGAGATCTAGATTGAGATGTCTTTAAAATATTAGTGGCTGCATATCAAATTTAACACAGAGGATTATGTCACAAAGTTTTTTGCCTTTAAATTAATTCTATCCCTTAAATAGTGGAAGTTCTATTGTTGCAGGTTTGCAAAGAGCATGTGAGGGTTAAGTACAGGAACTATTCAAATGGTCACAGTGAACTGCAGGGGGACAAGAGGAGCAGCAGCTTTAAAGTAATTGACTAATGCAGAAAGGATATTAAAGTCATTTAGTGCCAAAAGGGAACACACTGATCCCTGACCCTCAGCCACTTTGGAGTAATCTAGTATTCAATCCAGCGTGTAATGACTGCCAGACCTGTCAATCCAACAAGCTCTCCAGTCAAATGCCTTTGGCTACTATTGGCTTGTGGAAAAAAGGACAAAAATGTGAGGAAATGCTGTTCATTTCAGGTTCGATGAGATAATGTCATTGCTCTAATGCACTCTGTAATGTCCATGCATAGCTTAATCTATTTAGACCTATGTCACAAGTGCCCTATTCCCGAGAGGTCTTCACTTGTTTTTCTTTTACTACAGTAGCTTAACTAAGTTTCAAAAGCAAAATGAACACATTCAATATAGTAAACTATTTCTATGAATTTAAATAAGGAGAGAAAAGGTCACT
>NW_017306992.1:107278-130753 GCF_000935625.1 Nanorana parkeri
TGTGGGAAAAAAATTACGATTTTTTTTTTAAATATAATTGAGATTTATACAAGGGTTTATATGGGGTAGACTAGTTCATTGATAAAAGATACCATGAAGGTAATTTAAATTGTAAGTATATATCTTCATGTTTACCTCTTCTGCATAACAGCAATATGAGAGTTCCCAATATTTGATTAATTATGCACAGAAAACATTTATGCATTTATTACAATTTATTATGAAAGCAACTTGTTTTTAGGAATGTACTGTTCCCTGACAAATGAAAGCATCCTTTTCTCACCTTCACAGTTATCTAAATCTGTTTAAGTTCATTAAATTATAACGAATATAGTATTTTGTGTTGGGTGTTATTTTTTTAATGGAAATATTTTTATAAATATCACATGGATCAATTACATTTAATGCAATACACTATATTAATGATTTGTGCAGTATTTGGTATGTTAAGGTAATTTCACATAGATTGTTGCACGGGTTATAATTCTTTAAAATACTGCTAAACCTATGCTGGTGTTAACTAAGGGGTCTATTCACGAAGCTGCCGAAGGATCTGGCCGTAGCTTCGGCCGATCCTTCGGCTAGCTTCGGCCCCAGGACCCCTTCGGTTCAGTGGAACCGAAGGGGTGCTGTACGGGCTATTCACAATAGCCCGTACAGCTCCCGATCATGGCCGAGCGGCTCAGCCGAGCTGAACGCATATGCATCGGCTCGGCTGAGCCGTGCTGAAAGCCAAAGCTGGCCGAGCGGCCAATTTACTCGGCTGCCCTCGGCAGCTTGGTGAATAGACCCCTAAGTGTTCCTGAAAGGTGTCTATTGAGAATAGTAGGAAAAATTAGCCAGTTGGAGATAAAATAAGGATTCACTGGACTTTTAACAAGAAAGCCTGTGTTGAGAGAAATACAGGAGATTGTAATTGTTCATCATCTTCCATTTTGTAGTAAAGGCTTTATTACAAAAATAAGGATATTGCAGAGGATAAAGCAGTGTACAACTGGACAGCAGCAGGACAGATTTTATCAGGGATAATAAGCCTAACTGGTGTAAGCCTAACTTTTATTTTTATCTATGGGGATAGGCAGGTGTATTAAATGGGAATTATATAATGTGAGTCAATAAGGTGCACACTGTTCTTGCACTTAGTTTTTTCCTTTCTAGCAATGTAGCAACATACTACAAACAAAAGGCAGCTTAGGGAAAAGATGGTCATTAACAAGTAGTCATTAACTCCTCTTTAAGCACCCTAAACATAAAAAATACTCTATCAACATAAAATAAAAGAAACTTTGGAAGAAGTTAAAACTCAAAAATACCACCCTGGAAGCAAAAGCCCATTTTTAAAAAAATGAGGAGCCTTTCCAGAAAAAAATAAAACTTACTAGGGACGGGACAGCAGCCAAAAGTGATTGCCCCAATAATAAAAACAAAAAGGGCAACAAAGGGGTTTATTTTCCAAAGAGCCAACCATCATAATTAAAACACAGTTCCCTAACAGACCCTAATCTCTTCCTAGGCAGTTTGTGATCTTTTCCTGTTCCTGGGCTTCCAATTAATTGATGCGATGGGGTTAATCTCAAAACAAATGATAATCCGCGCTATAGTGCTCTACCCCAAACTCCTCAAAAACACCCTATTGACAGCTGCAGAGATAGAGAGAAGCTATATAAACTTCTCCCACAATATATTAAACAAAAGACACTGCGCTATCTCTAATATTATAAAACTCTAAGTGCATATACTTAGTGACAATTATAAAACATGTTCACTCCAACTTATATATAGTCCATATAAAAGTATTCCCAAAATTGATATGGTTAAAAATAAATGTTATGAAATCCTTGTGTTCACTTTCTTTACATCAGTGAGTCAAATAATCGTTGCATATAAAGTTCCACAATCACTCGTGACTTCTGTGCTTCAATTCCTCGTCAATTAATCACCAGTGATCCACCTCCAAGTGCACAAACACTAGCACACTCACCAGATAATTCTGACCACCCAGTGGTCTTCAATAGGGATGAGCCGAACACCCCCCTGTTCGTTTCGTATTCGAACATTAGAACAGCCGAAATGTTCGAATACGAACTCAATGCAAGTGTATGGGAGTCGAATGTTCGAACCTCATACAGTTGCCGGTACATGTGATAAATATTGTGTACTGCCCCCTTACCTGCGCTGCTGTAACTGCCTCCGGTCCCCTGGTCCGTCCGCTCGCTGTCCCGGCCTCCTGGTCCGTCCGCTCGCTGTCCCGGCGGTCCGTCGGCTTCTCTTCTTCAGTCCAGCTCCTCTGCCCCGCCCCCCTGCCTCCACTTCGTCTGCAGGCTGTTGCATTTTACAATTGGATATTGTAAAATGCAATAGCCAATAGCAAGCTGGCTATTGCACCCGCCCACATGGGGGGACCTGATAGAGAACTTTCTCCTTCAGGCCCCTCCTCTGCTGAGCCCTGATTGGGCAAAGTCTTGCACCTGACCCTTGGTCAGGTGCAAGACTTTAACAAATCAAAGCTTTAGTGGGCATTTTGTATTATGGAATGTACGCGGTCGAACAGACCGCGAACATCCCATAAAGTTCGGCGCTCGGCGAGCACTCGAACTGCCGATGTTCGATTCAAACACTCAGCCCATCCTTAGTCTTCAAACGCTCTGCAAAATTTTCTGGTGTCCGATGTCTCCCTCTCCACTGAATCACCAACAGCTGAAAATGATGAGTCTGCCCGATGTCTCTCCCAAATCTCTCTTATCCGCTCAAAATAGAAAACCAAGATGGCACATAGTGTAAAACTGCTAGATGATAGTTTATTTATAAAAAATCAGAACACTTACATTTAAAAGAGTTTTTCAGCGCTGTAAAAACATAAAATCGGCTTGTATGAGCTCAGCTCTGTCTCTTCCACTCCATTAACTAGCGCCATCGTGTAGCACCTCCCCTACGCGTTTCGTCCAATGGACTTTCTCATGGGGTTAATCTACTAAGGTTGCAAGAGAATTTTCACTTTGCAAGGGAATTTTCTCTCAGTGTAATGAAGCTCTGACTTCTATCATCCAAACATGTGCAAGCAAAAATACTTTTTTTGGCTTTTCTTTGCATGTGATTGGGTATTCTTTGCAAAGTGATTTTTTTGTACGTTCACTAAGCTAAAGGAAAATTCCTTTGCAACGTGAAAAGCCTGTTTGTCTTTAGTAAATCCACCCATAAGGCTGCTTTGTATCCCCTGTTATAGTGATTGGCTGGCGTATCCAAAAGCCCCCTTGTTGGCCCTTCTAAGCCTGTTGGCCATAGAAAGCCTTGATTCCTTGATTGCTGACTGTTAGTCTGGAGGAGAAGACATTCCTAGGCAGGTTGCATTTGATTGCAGATTACTCTAGGTAAATCCTATATGTGGTGCTGAGCCATCTCCACGGTTAAAAGAACTTAAATCCAATTAATAAAAGAGACAGGCTGGTAACATGGTCATCTTCTTAGGAACCAGACTAACTTACCAGAAGTAAATGGAACTTTATCCAGGCATGGTGACACAGCAGTCTCCTGTTGATAAAACAGCTTTCTTAAAGAACACCAATACTAACATGCTGCCACAGGCCATGTGTTGAAAGGTTGACATGGAACCCTGTGCTTCTTTCTTCAAAATGTGAGTGGAATTTGCCATTATGCTTCTTATCTATTGCTTCAAAGGCATGCTTCCAGTCAGGGCCGGACTGGGACTAAAAATAGGCCCTGGCATTTTAGACTGAGCAGCCCAATCACGTGACCACCAACAGGCCCCACCCCTCACAACAGGGGGCGGAGCCAAACATAAGCGCAATTGAGGGGCAGGGGCGGCCACTAGTAAGTACCGGAGGGCTAAAGCTGACACACAAGCCTTGCTACAATATAGGAAGCTTGCTATAGAGAATATCTGTAAAAAATAAGTCAAGGCAACTGGACTTGCTGTATTTTTCTTGAAGACGTTTCACTGGTCATCCAACCAGCTTTCTCATATCAGAAATTTCTGAATTGAGAAAGCTTGTCGGATGGCCAGTGAAACGTCTTCAAGAAAAATACAGCAAGTCCAGTTGCCTTGACTTATTTTTTACAGATATATCATGACCTGGATGAATGAGAACCTTCACAGACATATTGCTGTAGAGAATCGGATCTCACTGGCCCCCCAACCCCCCTGTCATTCTCTGCACTAAAGTAGCTAACACTCTAATGTCCCCCGCACAGTCACACACTATTATTATACATTTATAAAGCTCTGACATATTCCGCAGTGCTGTACAGAGAAGTCACATCAGTCTCTGTACAGAGGAGCTTACACTCTAATGCAGAATACCATCAGCTATAGAGGACTAAAAATCCCTGCAAAACATTATCTCGGGCGCCCCCCCACACACTAAATTTACTCCACTCGGCTGTGGTCTCAGGTGGGCTCTGCAAGGTCTGTGGTGGGCTCTGTGGGGTCTCAGGCTGCTAAGCCCACCTGAGACCCTGCAGAGCCCACCATAGACCCCGACTCAGATCCTGCAAATCCCCCCTGAGATCCGGTTGATGATTTTTACAGATCCTGCACAGCCCCCCTGAGACCCTGCAGTCTCAGGGGGCTGTGCAGGATCTGTGGTTGGCTCTGCCCACCATAGACCTCGCAGAGCTCACCACAGATCCTGCAAAGCCCCCTTGAGCTGCTGTGGGAGGCTTTGCTGGGTGCAAAGCCCCCCACAGATCCTGCAGAGACCGTGCAGGATCTCAGCAGGGCTCTGCAGTATCTGTGGTGGGCTTTGCAGACTGCAGAGCCCCCTCAGATCCTGCAGAGCCCACCAAAGGGTATTGCACAGCACACCTGAGACTCTTTGGTGGGCTGTGCAGAATCTATGCTGGGCTCTGCCAGCACAGTCCTCTTACCTTGCACGGCCTGACCTCTTTGGAACACGTCCTCCTTGTCCTTGGCACCCGACTGGACGGCCTCCTCATCCTCGGTGCCCGACACGGCCTCCTTGTCCTTGTCATCTTCGCTGCCCATCTGGAGCTTCGGCGACGCCTCCCGCCTTCCTCCGTCAGTGTCTCTGCCTCTTCCGTGTCTCCGCCTCTTCCGTCTCGGGGGCACTCGACAAATTTTTTTCTCTCATGGGGGCCGCTTGCCACATTTCATACTTTAAAACAAAGTGTAACTATAGATCAGGTGATAGCAGCTCCATTTAAACGTCTGCACACCGCATGTAATGGAATGTCATATGATTACATGCGGTTTGAAAACATTCTCCCTGGATGCACAATCAAGATAAATAAAAATTAAAAAGTAAAAAAAATTAAAAAGTGCTAATAAAAGGGGGAAAAAAACAATTAAAAAAAATTAAAACTAACCCTGCAGCCCCTGCCATTCTCCATTGATAGGGGGTAGGGGGGGTTGGCGGCGAGGGGGGCGCATTGTGGAATCTGGCCTTGGGGCGGCAGGGAAAGTAAATCCCTGAATATACACATACCTTGTTCTTGCAGGGGGGTTGGCGATTTGCATATAAATGAGCCGCGATATTTACATATGAATGGGTCACTGCTAATATCTTGGCCTGTACCGGGACAGTGCAGGCTGCAGGAACAGCACCAGCAAGCTCCGGAAACAGCACAGAGTAGAGAGAGCTGGGCGAGGAGGTGTTTTTCTGGCCTCCCCCACCAGCGCCCTCTAGTGTCTACTGTGTGGTAGTGCTGGCTCTGCTCGCTACCACACAGTAGACACTGCTCTGCACAGAGCCGGCCATCGGCATAGCGGACCGTCCCGCACCACACAAGGTTGATTGTGTTTGGCCCGGCCCACCGGGCAAGTGCCCGGTTTGCCCTATGGCCAGTCCGGCCCTGCTTCCAGTGAAGTCAGAACTCCTCATTGGAAAACTAGTTCCAAGTATTTGATTCAGACACTATTAAAGCTACCTGATTAGCATGGCAGCCAGTCACATAGCATTAGCAGAAGGAAAGCCAGTTGGACAGTCATTGCCAGTCTTCGGTACCCCCCACACATACACCATAAATATTAACTAATTTTAAGCATCACACCTAAATTACAGGTGTAATCTGGCCAGCCAAGCGATGAATTGTCTCCCTACTTTTCTGGCTCCTTTTTTTCCAGTGGTGGGCACGCATGCGATGTATGAAATATGTTCTCGGCAGTATTGTCTTTTGAGCCTTGGTTGCTTGATTAGGAAAAACAAGAGGGCATGTCCACGGCAGCCTGGGCTCACATAGAGTGGGTTGAAAGACACTGAGTGTAATTTAACCGTAAAGAGGATGGACAGTAGTGAAGGAGGACATGGAGGGCAGCTCTGGAGCATAAGGAAGGTGAATAATGTCTGCAATCACAGCATGGTCAAGTAACTTAATAAAGATTAACGGGGTTATTAACAACGCTGCCGAAGACAGCCCAGTGAATAACCCAGCCAAAGGGAAGTGAGCCGTACAACGTTCGGCTATTCACTACGGCTCAGTACGGCTGATTTCAGCTATTCTGCTCGGTACCTCAGTGGTACCAAGCAGAATAGAAAAATCAATGAAAAGAGTTTAAAAAAAAGGTTGAAAAATATTTTAAAAATGTAAATAAATAGTAAAATTACAAAATAAAGATTAAAAAAACAATTGGGCGGAGCTAGCAGTGGCAGCTAGCTCCGCCCAACTGTTTCCTATTGGCCGGCACCTGCTGGAGTCTTCTAGCAGGTCCCGGACAATGAACAACAACTGGGCGGAGCCGGCCGTGACTTCACAACCGTCACCGCCCAGTTGTTATTGTTTAATGACAGATCAGCATGCCCCGATCATTTAGGAACACTGATCTGTCATCACAACTGGGCGGAGCCAGTCATGAGATCACGGCTGGCTCCGCTCAGCTGTCATTTGCGGGGCTTAAGGCCGGCCTTCGGCTGGCCGTTCGGCCTGCTTCGGCTGTCACTTTCGGCTCAGTCTGAGCCGCTCACCTGCCTTCGGCTGCTGTATGGGCTATTGTGAATAGCCTGTACAGCAGCCCTTCGGTTCTACTGAACCAAAGAGCTCCAGCGGCCAAAGAGAGCCAAAGGATCAGCCAAAGCTATGGCTGGATCCTTTGGCTCCTTCGTGAATAGCCCCTAAGAGAAAACCAGCAAGTTCTTACATTTATTTCTACTGTGATGCCAGTGTGATGGAACATTCTTATTTTGCATTACAATGGAGTGCTCCAGAGTTGGAGATTACAATAAAGGGGTAGAGCAAAATCCCTTTTCGTTTGTTTAGCTTCAATAATGACACCTAAGTGTAAAACACTGCAAAAATATTTTTAAAGAAACAATACCTTTCTTTAGCTATATTGTTGACTTCAAGATGCTGAAGCTGCTATAGTGGTGCTGCTCCAAGAAAAAAAAAGAAATAATTATCCTGTGGTGCTACACCTTGCAAAAAAGGCCACTGGTTTATAAAATATATATTTTTGCCTTGTTTTTCAGCCCCCTGGGCTGTGGTACTGCTGCTGCATCCAGGACAACAGCTGGCCAAGCGTTTATAAGCCAGTAGGGAAGGGTTAAACCTCTCTCAAGGTTCTGCCTTAATTTCTTGTCCTGGAAACGCAACAGAAAATAAGAGGAAATCCTTATCTTAGATAGATAAAAGGGGTGCCATTTAAATGAAAGGCAAGGCACCTCGTGCACAACAATGCATAGTAGGTGCGATTGCGTGGTACGGTGTTTTGATGACACAGGACTTTTCGATTAACGCACTGTACTCGTGTGAATGGGCTCTCAAAAACACTGAAAGACACACACAACCACAGACACAATCTCACACATACATATACACACTTCAAAATGTTTTTTTAATTTGTTTACCTCCCTAAGTTACAAGAACTTAAATGGATCCTCAGCCTGGGGTTCAGTGTGGGCTGCTGTTCTGTGATGAAGCTCCATCCATATGTGCATTGCTTGTACAACTCCCTTGCGAACCCTTTAGAGGTGCCGGGAGCCAGAATGTGATGTCCCTCCAGTGCAGGCACTCTACAGGACATACGAGGGAGCTGTAAGCAATGCATGTATGGATGGAGCTCCCTCATGGCTATAGCTCCTGCCCACCCCACCTCAAGCTGACACTTGGCACCGGGCAGCATATTTTTGGATGGCTGCTTGGTGCGAGAACTGACAGTGCTGCGCTAGGGGGAGGCTGAGAAGCCTCTCACCTAGAAAAGTGGAAGGCACGCGGAGACCCACTGAACATGGGGTCGGGACCCACTTTTGAGTCACGACCCACCACTTGAGAGCCGAGGTATTAGGGCTCTTTCACACGTGAAAACCAGGCAATTGAGAAGCATTTTTAACACCTCTCTGCCACCTATTATTGCCCATGTGGGATAAAACAATAGCAACCTCCCAGTACAGTTCCCACATGGGCATTGTGTTGTGTCAAAAAATAGCGTTAGAGTATTTTTCCTCTCCTCTCAACTCAGACAACTCAACAATTTTGGATTTACCCTCACTTTCTGTCTCAGTGACAGTGGTCACTAGGCCAAACAAAATGGAAAATCTATCCAGAGGAGATACAGGCATTGATAAAAACCTAGAACTGAGACAATGGGTCTAAACCTTCCCTGCCCTAAAACACAACTGCCTTACATACATGTAAAAACATTAGAAAATACCTAGTACACAGTGTAAAAAGAGTTTTTTAGGTGGTTGGAGATTTTTTTTATTTTTTATTTTGAATCACTTTTTAGATCTACCTAAAATCTTTACTGTGACTACTATTGTTGCCACTGCTACTAGCATTATATGTATTTTTTTTAATAACTTCAAATAGCTGATTTGAAAGCTATCTATACATACCAGTCTGTGTTGGCATTGAAAACTCTTTTTGTAGTTCAATTGCTCTATTATTATCCTTTAGAAAGATAAACTAGGCATAATGTACTAATGTCAATTACTCTATAAAATGATGCTTAAGACATACCATGAAAGGTTTCCGCTTTACAGTGTTCCTTTCTAAAAGGAAGCAAGATTTGACTAAAGTGCAATTATCAATATAATTTTCTTTGAATAATGTCTCTACACAGAATACACATTCAAATGTAAGAAATAAAGCAGTTACATCATCTGGTTCATTGGCAGATTTTGAAATTCTCCTAAAGGTAAGACAGCATGGGTATATCCAATATATCAAAACAGCCACATTAGGTTTTGTGATATACATCATAATATAAATAGCACTATTACAGCACAATGTCGAAACCATTAAATCATTCTAAATCATTGTTACATTCCATTAGTGTCAGTGGTGAAACCACATAATAGACTTTACTACAAACTTCACCTTGGTAGGCCATTGTCTGTAATAACCATTTCTCTGGTATGCGGTATCACATTTTGGAAATTTAGCTAGACAATAAAGAATATATATTTTTTCTTATTGGATGGGTAAAGCTAAATGTATTCAAGCTTCAGTTTTAAAAATGATCTTCATACCTCCGGTTTTGTATTTGGGTACATCTTTTTACTGCACTTGGTTTTTTTTGTTAGTAGTATACTTAAATATGTACTGTATGTGTATCTTTCTATGTTTACATATACTTTATGCATTTTGTGCATTTTCATTCCAACTTCTTTGAAACAAGGAGGCTCATTTACTAAAGGAGTTTAGAATCTAACCAATAAATTATGTGAATACGCACGTCAATTATCCAATAATGTGAAAAGCACATTCCTGTTTTCTTATTTCATCTGTATATGATTGGATAATTAAAGTTAATATTCACACATTTTTTGTGTAAAGATTCTCATCTCCTTTTGTAAATCAGCTAAAAATAAAGAATTCTTGAGAGGCAATGAGTGTTGCATTATTTATTGACTTTATACATTGATTTATAACACAAACCCCTTGGATTTCCATAACTTTATGATTTTTTTTTTGGTTTAAAAACATCTATTGCTAATTTTTTTCTGTGTCATTTGGTATGGACTTCATGAGAAGAATACGTTAAGGCAAAGCCTAGCTGAACAGGTAACAAACATGTTTGCCACATTGTAAAGCCAGGCAGGTGACTCATCTGTTTCCAGGTTTAAAAAAACACAGGGTTTGATTTACTAAAAGCAAATTGGCTGTTCACGTTGCAGGTGAATTTTCATTTAGCTTAGTAAATGAGGCAAAGCTCAAATGCATGCAAAAATCTTGTTTTTTAAATTTGTAATTGCACATGATCAGGGGCGTCCCGATGTCAGGTGTCACCCGGTCTCTAGACACCCCGCCGTGTCGTCATCGCGCATGCGTGATGATGTCATCGCGCATGCGCGACCATCTGATTAATGCCTGCCGGTGGCCATCTTGGTAATGGACACCGGCAGAGAGAGGAGGGGACATTCACCCAGCGGGATGAGGTATGCCGCCGGGTCCCCTCCTCTCTCCTGACACTGTCGGGCTCTCGGTCCACGACCGAGTGCCCGACTTTTTAGAGGGGGGTGACACCAAAATGACTGTCAGTCATTTTGGTGTCACCCCTGCAATGGTGAAACTCGCACCCAAACCCCACGTGTGACACCACTGCACATGATTGAGTATTATTACCACATTCACTAAGCTAAGGGAAAATTATCTTGCAAAGTGAACAGCCTATTTGCCTTTAGTAAATTAATTCCATTGTGTCAATGCCAACGCAGGGCAAGGCAACAGTATCTCTGGAAAGGGCATCCCCAAAACCCACATTCTAACCTTGCCTTTGTTGCCTTGCTCCTCTGTAGTTGGTAATGAGATTGGCTGCGTAGATGATCCAGGGGAGCAGTGACATAAATCCCTTGGCTATATGACCGTGCTGGGGCCTAGTGATTAGCTAGTAGGCCTGGGCACTGTCACACGGGAGGATTATTTCATACCCAGAAGTGTCAGTATTCTAGATGGCTTGGGAAGAGCTGTGATGGAGCACAGGTATTATTATTATTATACATAATTTCTATAGCGCCAACAGTTTGCGCAGCACTTTACAATATAAGGAAGACATTACAATCACAATGCAATTCAAGACAAGATGGTAAGGAGGGCACTGCCCCTGAGGGCTTTCAATCTAAGGTAAGATGAGCAGAGTAAACCTTTCCCTGCTTTTTTTTTTATTCTGACATCGAGCCGTTGGCTGCCTTCAGAATAAATGTTTAAAAAAATGTCACCATAGGAATGCATTGCTAGATTCCTATTGGCTATTTCAATTTGCAATAGCCAATAGCAAACTAGCTATTGCACCTGCCCACTGCTGCTGTCAATCAGCAGAGGGGACCTGCAGTTCTCCATCAGGTCCCCTCTAGTGATTAACAGTAGCAGAGGGCGGGTGCAATAGCTAATTTGCTATTGGCTATTGCAAATTGAAATAGCCAATAGGAATCTAGCAATGCATTCCTATGGCAAAATATTTTTAATTTTTTTTTGATGGCAGCAGAACCGCCTGCCAATAGAAAACAGTTGGGCGGAGCTAGCTGTCACTGCTCACTTCACTTAGGGTCGGTTGTTCACTTGGCTGCCTATAGCAGCTTAGTGAATAGACCCCATAGTGTTCTGGCAGGTTTCAAAGAAACAGGCATGGGGGCTTCACACCTAGGCATTTTGACACTCAAAGATAACAAAACTCTCAACACAAGAAATTCCATTCATTTCAATGTCCCCTGTCCACAACTGTAGCGTTTTGTCGCAATCTGTAAAACACCAAACGCTGGAAAAAGTACATGTGATTTTTTTTTGTGGCAGCTTACAGCCCGTTTGCCCCTGTAGACTTCAATGGAAATGCCTGGAAATGTGCAACATAAACATTATTGCTCGTGTTTGTCCATTGACCGCAATGTCTCTCAATCTGCCAACTAAAACGGGTATCTTCATGTGTGTGCATCTAACACATGCACAAACGCACTAAATACGCTAGACGAAAATGTGTGCTAATATGCTCGAAAATGCTGATGCCTAGCTGTGAATGCGGCCTGAGGGAGAGGCGGGGCTGAACTGTGTGAGTATGATGTATTTTACACTGCCTGTTGCGAGATTAAGGGAAAACACTTGTAGAGCAAAGCTGTGTAATATATATGTGCACACACAGAAAAGAACCTCAAGGTTTATGTAGCTCTGTTATTTCTGGGTCAGCATCCTAGTCCTGGAATCTGTCCTTGATGTTGATGGAACAAATGCAAAGGCTTTCTGGGGATAAATAAATATTAAAACATTATCAAATGTAGTACTCTAATCTCTGTGAGAGATAATAAATACCTGCAAATGTACACTTAATTTCTGGTTCTGGTGTAATTTGTCTGACATCTCATTACAGAGGAATGTGCACTACCACTACTCACTGTGCTATTTGTATTATTTGCATAGTTTATATAAAATCAGATTAGTTCTTTAAAAAAAAGCTTGTTCCTGAAGTCATAATTTGTCCATCCTTTACTTTTCTGATACCAACCTGTATTTTGAACAGTAGTAATATGGGGTCCAAAAAACGTATGCCCCCCCCCCAAAGATGAAAAGAAACACCAGCATGTGGGGGAGGGGTAAGGGAACCAAATATAACCTTATTCTCATATGCCCAAATTAAGAAACTAGTAATAGCAGCTGAGTTTCATATAACCCCCCTCCCAAACCTGGATTCACTGAATCTGCTCCTCTACCCAACAAGTTAGTGCTAAGAAGCTTGGTCTAACAATAATAATTATAATAATTCTTATTATTGATAATTAATAATAATCATTTCTAAATAATCATTTCCAAAAAAAACCCAATAATAATAATAATCTTTATAGTGGGCGCTGGATAAAGTTACCAGTGACAAGTAAAGACTCTAAGAAGACAAAACAAAAGATTACCCTGTGGGAAAAAAATTTAATAGACTGAATTTACTATCAGGGGAAGATTAAGTGCCCATGGATCTTCTGTTAGTTAATTATGCTCTTGTGTCATTACTTCCAGATGATGAATTCATAGCAGAACATTTCTTTTTGAATATCATATACAAAGTGTTTAGTTTGCTTACTGCTTATTTTTCTTGACAACTCAAGCCAGAATATCAAATCCCATTGGCAACAAATATCTGTCTGGAGGAAACAAAGAGAGTTGTGTTATTTATTTTCATTATAGAATTGCTTGTAGTTGAAAAAAAATATGTACCTGTCAAGTTTTCAACATTGTGCTGCTCACTGGGGAAGCATGTAATACCACTGTGATTTCAAAACCTGACTGACAATTCATGTTAGGTACTAAAGACAAATCAACTTTTTCCTTTTTTCCTTTCATTTGACAGTCAACAGTTTGAGACCTAAATGGTACTTTGATGCACTATTCTATTATGAACTGCTACAAGCCTTGTAGACCAAATGAAGGAAATTATTTTAGCCACTTTAAACTTTTTATTTATTTTGTCTTTTGTTTTTAATAAATATATAAATTAAATACCAAAAAAATAACAAATGACAATGTAGAAATTTCACTTGATAAGTGCTAAACATGCAATCACAAATTGTAGAGATGCCGAAGTCCACACCCACACAGTCACATACTGGCATGTACACCTTATTTTGATAGATACATTACCCACATTTATTTTATAATTTTGTATTCCTCCAAACTGCTTTAATAATATAACTGTGCTAACAATATCTAAGCATCAAACTTACTCACTAAAGTATATATTTTATTCTGTGCTGCGCTTAGTAAAATCATTGTTAATTCAATAATTTGTAAATTGATTACCATTTGAATGTCAGAAACCTGTGGTGCAAGGAACCTGCAGTGGACTTGCCCATCTAAGTGCTTGGCAGTCTGTGTCTCTCTGCTCTCCCTGGTGTGGGCAGCTGATGGGCATGTGTCTGCTGGTTTGTTCAGTTCTGTCCTCTTGTTGGGAATGTTAAATTTTGTTTCCAGTCATCCCCGTGTCCTTGTTGCTTTTGCTTCTGCTCCTTCTCTCATCCCTGAGTTGTTCTGTCTGCCTGTTTCTGCTTCTCTGCTTACTTCCTTCCCTGCAATCTTTGCTAGCTTGGTCAGGTGCAGGCCTGCTGATTGGCCTATACGCCTTTAAAAGATCACCAGCGCACATATTCTAGTCTACTATTGTAGTGTTGAGATTGCTGTTGTTAGGGTGTGCATCTGTGTGATCCTAAAATCCTGTATCCTATTCTCATTTCATGACTCTCTTGCTATCCTGCCCTTGAAGTGTGTTCCTGGTTCCCCAGTCATTGCCAAGTTCCTATTCCTGTATTCTTGGCTCTGTTTCCTAGTTTGTGTGGCTCATGGTTCCTCTCTCTTTCTATTCTGTCTACACCGTGTTACCCATCTTTGCCTGAAATCACTGATCTTGCTGAACGCTACCTCTGACCTGTATGACTCTGATCACTTGCTTGACCTGATCAAGAAAACTGCATTCACCCACCTTTGCTGTGTTATTTTCTCTGCCCTGCTCCACCATCTGGTTTTGATACTTGGATGTCCTTACTCCTGGCAACAACTTCACTGGAGAATGCCTTCATGTTAGGAGCACATAATTTAGTGCTTGAATTCCTGGAGGCACTCAAATAACAGAGAATGCATATAATGTGTCTGAGAATGGTGGCTCCTAAAGGTGAGGTGCACCTCAGCAGTGGTTGTCTGGTCCCAGACCAGACCCTTAAGGAGAACATAGGTATAGTGATCGTATAGTGATCTGGTAAACCTTTATCCTTCTATTTAAAGAGAAGTTAAGGCATTTATTTTAACATTACTGCTTTGCACCTTAGCAGTTTTGATAAATGAGGCCTTAACTCATTGGTAACATTTCCTTGGACAATAGAGCTATGCTAGTACTACTTGCAGTGCCACCATGGTGAATGCTAGATCTTATTTGGCCAAAGTGGGCCAAAGCTTTCTAAATTTCTACTCAATGTCACGTGACTAGTTGTATGTTCCCAGCTGAATGATCCTGTGTCCCGGGTAGCCATTTTAAATTGGAAGCTCAATATTAGGAATGGCTAGCCACAAAAATACTTTATTGCATATATGTGCACTGCCTTACCTTTATTCTTGATATTCAGATATCCCTGCTTCAATGCGGTCCTGTGTTTAAGTAGAACTAAAGTCAAACCTTTATTTTTAGTTTTGGATAGAGCAGAGAGGATTAGAACAATGAGTGTGAAAGTGAAATAAGCTTTGAGTAGTTATCAGAACAGGAATGGATGGGAAACCTCCCAATGGGCATACGACTTTGGGTGATCCTGGAAACAACCAGCGATTTCCCTTGCTTTATAGGGATTTCTTCTCACTTCTTGTTGTGGCTACCAGACAAGAAGTGAAGGAAAATCTCCTCAATGGGCACAGATGGCAAAAAAACTGACAGGGTTATAACCTCCCTTACTCTGTCCAACTGAGAAAAAAAGTTTTGGCTATAGATCAACTTCAAAATGATAGCATTGTGCTCCACAGCAAAGCTTTATTGGCTCCTATTACTGATCCCCTCTTTTACAGTAGCGCATAGTGCACATGCAATGATTTTTAACTAATATATAACTGAATTACATATAGATCAGATAATGTCTGATCTGAGTACAGCTTTAAATACCAGTAGATCGGCAATGGATTGGGTTTTGTAAACCAACGTCTTCCAGCATCCAACTAGCCTATTTTTAGTGGAATTTCTTTGAATTTTTTTGTTCATCTTAAAAACATAACAATGGAAACTTATGTTTCAGCATTTATACCTAGGATTATCTTATGATGTGTATAGTTTCTTGATAGAAGAGGCCAATAGAAAAACAGGCATTTAACAATTGATTATGCAACAGAGTTAGTGATATGGATTTAATAAAACATCATTTGAATTCCACTTTTTACACTCTAAAATGCTATGATAGTAAAATGTAATTATGAGAAATAAAATAAGGATTTTCTTTGTTACAATGTCTGGCTCTTCACTGATTGCAATAAATTATAAATTATGCAGTCAATGTAGGCCAACAAAAGAAGACATCTTTAGATCTCAGTCAAAGGTAATTACTTAAGTCGGCTGAATGTTCCCTTTTCATAGAGTGTGATCTCTTTTTGACAGCTCACACTGACAGATGACCTTCTCAGCAACATTCTTATCCTCTGGATCATGAACAGTGTGCTTCTCTCACTGAATATCTCTATATATTTGTGACACTAAGCTTTCAAATACAGCTATTGACAAATCAGAACATCAGTCTAAGTACTGGTCTTCCTATCACTCACAATAAAGTAGCTATCACTTGTGGTGTTGTAGAGCAAGCACATCTCTGAAAAATGAGTTCTCAGCAAGTGCTAATTTGACACAGCTCGCTTGGCTTCCCATAATTGCTCTGTCATTGTCAGTTGGCAGTTCGGGCTCATTCCTGGAAGCTGTGCCGTACAATTGGACACAATTACTCCCATTTACCACCACCATTATGGCACTGATGTTGCCCAGTCCGCATATTGATATGCCTCATTAAACCTCGGTGCAGGCTATTAATGAACATTGTTAGCATTTCTCTTAAACTCTTTTGCCTCTAATAAACAGTCAGTGTTCCATGAAGGAGTATTGCCATCTTTCTGATATGCTATTTATTATTGTACGGGGGAAGGGTTCCCTGCAATAGAAACTACACAGATGCTGCAAGAAAAATATATGGGTAGGTCAGTAAAAAATAGCAGTGATCAGTGGAACCATTTTCAGCAGGGACATCCCACCATTAACCAAATGACCTTTTCTATCCACAAAATGACAGAAAGGATAAACATGATAACCTTACGGTAACCTAATCACAGCATGCTTCTCAAGGTTTATAAGCTCCAATCCATCTCCTTAACCCTCTCCTACCCCCAGGTGGTGCTACATGATACACAAAAATGATTTAGCCCTGGGTCCTCAATCCATCATGTCCAGCTTATTTCGGTGTGCATTTATATTCAGAGATAATTATGTGTTGATCAGAGAAGTCAGCCGCTGTCACCCATGTAGCAGGCACACACGCAGTGTGACATAGGTGGTAACGATTGCATATTCTTGAGCTGTCATGACAGGGACAATGGTTTTTATCATGTGTCACTATCCCAGTTAGAAAAAAAAATTATCATTTTGCACACAATAGCAGTAATGAACCCAAGAATTCTTTATTAAACCTTATTTTCATGTCTTTGACCTAATATATAATAGCTTATAACATTTCAGGTATGAATATGTATTGCGCAAATTAAGGTACTACTTCACCATTCCAAACAAAGCAGTGTCCACTTTACTTTTCCATGAGAGAAGAAACAGTAAGTTTAGCTTAAAACAATAAGTTTAGCTTAAGATCCAATAAAAAAGAAAAGTCCAAAGCTCTAGTTAGAAAAATACTACTAACTCTTTACAAAAAATCATGGGTTTTCATTTTTTTTTGAGTTTCTAAAATAAAAGTAGTGACTGTGATAAAACAAAACTGTTACTTTGCACTAGTGATGAGGGAACTGGGTAAAGTTTGGTTCGTTGGTTTAAACACACCAAACAAAGCACCAAAACCTTATCTAAGTCTATTGGAGTTGAATCTATCTATTTTTTCTGTCCTTTATCAAGATACAAGCTATTACTAAAAAAAAAAAAAAAAAAAGCATGTGTGAGCCAAGGGAGGGGGCATGCACAAATGCAAAACAAAAAAGTTGTGAGGGTCTTTTAATGTAACTTAAAGAGCAGCAATAAAAATACACAAATCCTTTAAATAACCTGCTTTGGGGATGCCCTAAACCTGAGCATGAAGTTTGTGATGCAGTACTATGTGCTCCTTTAAAACTGACATTGATTGTTTGTTTTCAAGCACTGATCAGGGATCTATACTCTTCCAATGCTGAAGGCATGTTATGGTTCATGGCATGGCATGTTCATGCTCGCTACCCCGTTTTCTAGCCAGTCAGACTGCATGCCTGGATAGAGGGATATATATATTTAAAGCAGTGATTCTCAACCTGTGTAACCTCAGGACCCACATTTGTCCTTTGTCATTAAGGCGCGACCCAAGTTGCACTGCAATGAAATGCACTGTATTAGGGTACCGCACGTTCTGGTGCGGATGTACGAACTGTGGGTGGGAGGTTGGTTTGGGGTACCATTCAAATGAATGGCAATGCAATACACCTCCCACACCAGAATGCACAGTAGGCGCGATTGCGTGGTACAGTGCGTTAATCGCATGAGACTGTGCTATTAACGCACTGTACTGGTGTGAGCGGGCCCTCAAAAACACCGACATACATAAACAACCAGAGACACAATCTCACACACTCACACATTCTCACACACACATTCCAAATTTTTTTTTTTCCTTTTTTTAAGATCCACCCAGTCTCCCTACCTTACGAGAATTGGGGTGGATACTAAGCCTGGGATCCAGTGTGGGCTGCTGTGCTGTGACAGAGCTCCATCCATATGTGCATTGATTGTACAGCTCCCTTTCGTGCCCTGTAGAGGTACTGGAAGCCAGAATGTGATGCCACTCCAGTCCAGGCACCTCTATAGGACATGAGGGAGCTGTAAGCAATGCTCCCTCGCCGCCATACCCCCAGCCCACCCCACCTCAAGCTGACACTCAGCGCTGGGCAGCATATTTTGAATGGCAGCTTGGCTCAAGAACTGACAGTGCTGCGCTAGGAGGAGGCTGAGGAACCTCTCACCCAAAAAAGTGGAAGGCATGTGGCGACCCACAAAACATGGGGTCGCGACCCACTTTTGGGTCACGACCCTCCAGTTGAGAACCAATGATTTAAAGGATCCCACACCATTTTTGTAATAGTGTGCTGGCACGGTATTTAAAAAAACTGTGTGGGTAAAAAAAAACAACCATTCAATAAAAATTAAATCAAAAAAGTGTGGCGCTTATCAATCCTCTATATGTAAAAAGTACAAAGTCCTGAAGTGCATCCAAAGCATGGATAGTGTTACAAATTATATCTCATAATATATCATTGGCAATATTCAAAGTGCAACATACACTATATTGCCAAAAGTATTGGGACACCCCTCCAAATCATTGGATTTAGGTGTTCCAATCACCTCCATAGTCACAGGTGTATAAAATCAAGCACCATGCAGACTGCCTCTACAAACATTTGTGAAAGAATGGGTTGCTCTCAGGAGCTCAGTGAATTCAAGCGTGGTACAGTGATAGGTTGCCACCTGTGCAATAAGTCGATCCGTGAAATTTCCTTGCTACTAAATATTCCACGGTTAACTGTTAGTGGCATTATAACAAAGTGGAAGCAACTGGGAACAACAGCAACTCAGCTACGAAGTGGTAGGCCACGTAAAATGACAGACCTAAATTAGCGCATGGTGAAGCGCACAGTGCACAGAAGTCGCCAACTGTCTACAGAGTCAATAGTCAATAGCTACAGACCTCCAAACTTCCTGTGGCCTTCAGATTGGCACAACAACAGTGTGTAGAGAGCTTCATGAAATGGGTTTCCATGGCCAAGCAGCTGCATCCAAGCCTTACATCACCAAGTGCAATGCGAAGCGTCGGATGCAGCGGCGTAAAGCACGCCACCACTGGGCTCTAGAGAAGTAATAAATCACGCTTCTCTGTCTAGCAATCTGATGGACGTGTCTGGGTTTGGCGGTTGCCAGGAGAACGATACTTGCCTGACTGCATTGTACCAGGTGTAAAGTTTGGTGGAGGGGGATTATGGTTTGGGGTTGTTTTCATAGGTTGGGCTTGGCCCCTCAGTTCCAGTAAAGGGAACTCTTAAGGTATAAGCTTACCAAGACATTTTGGACAATTTCATGCTCCCAACTTTGGGGATGGCCACTTCTTGTTCCAACATTCCAGTGCACAAAGCAAGGTCCATAAAGACATGGATGAGCGAGATTGGGGTGGAGGAAGTTGACTGGATAGAATGGTCAAACAGTCCCATAGAGACACTCCTAAACCTTGTGGGCAGCCTTCCCAGAAGAGTTGACGCTGTTATAGCTGCAAAGGGTGGGCCAACTCAATATTGAACCCTACGGGCTAAGACTGGGATGCCATTAAAGTTCATGTGCGTGTAAAGGCAGGCGTCCCAATACTTTTGGCAATATAGTGTATCTTTCCCCCTACACAAACTACTAGAGTGCAATTATATAAAACATATTCCCATAACATGTCTCCAAACAGAGATGCAACAAATGCCCAGTCTCTTATAATGCAAGTCCATGCTTAGCAAATGAAAACAAAACTCTTCCATAAATCCACTCCACAAGAACATGACCAGTTATTTCCTATGTAAAAATAGAAGAAAGTATCCCCACTATCTCTCCAACTCCATTTGCGTATTCACAATGCATGCTCGACCCTTCAGTGGAATGCCTCTCACCTTATTTGATGGACCTTTTTAAAAAATAAAGTCAAATGCGCATATGTGCTATAACACTGGACTCTCGTACTTCTCACTGTTCACTTCTGTGGCAGTATATGTGTGGTTTGGCTCAAAGAAAGTCAAAATAAATCATAGTGCAACCTGTATCATAAAACTGCTCATTTATTAAAACAATTAAAAAACTCACAGATCTATCACCAGAGCATTGCTACTTCCTGCTCTCCAATACAAGCTGAGGGTATCTGCACTCCCATCTCCTTGTGTGCTTACTGATGATTGCTACCCAACAATGCTGACCCACTGCCATGATGACCCACCAACCGTTTATGCTGTTCCATCACAAATTACAGATCCCCCCCATCCTCTGCATGTCAACAAACAGGCTGGGATCCTGGGAGATGTCATAGACCAAACAGGGCCAGTTTGTTTGGTGAACTTTGAACAGGCAAGGTTTGGGTAGAACATGAGGTTGAAGCTCATCCCTAGTCTGCAAATATTACAAGTTTTGAAAAAAGCTGTGACATTCTTGGTTACAAAAGTATACTGGTGATCAGCTTCAGACACTATGGGGTCTATTCACGAAGCTGCAGAAGGATCTAGCCGTAGCTTCGGCCGATCCTTCGGCTAGCTTCGGCCCCAGGACCCCTTCGGTTCAGTAGAATTCACTAATATATTTTTTCTATTCTGATATCGCTCCATGTCAGAATAAAGAAAAAAAAAGAAACAGCAGTGTTTCTCTCCTGGGCAGCCGGGAGTGGGAGGCTCCCAGAGCGCCCGGGAGAGTTTTATTTTTTTCATTTTTTTTGACGGCAGCAGAGCCGCCGGACAATAGGAAACTATTGGGCAGAGCTAGCTGTCACTGCTAGCTCCGCACAATCATTTCCTATTTACTTTTTTTAAACTTTTTAAACAATTTTTCTGTTCTGCTCGGCCACTCTGAGGGACCGAGCAGAACAGCCGAGCAGAATGCAGCTCAGCGGCATTCGGCTTTTCACTCACTGCTGTTCGGCATCTATAAGAATAGGCCGAACAGCAGTGAGTAGCCTGCCGGAGGTTCGGCTCAGTCGATCCAGATTCACTATAGCCCGTACAGTTCCCGAACGTGGCCGAGCGGCTCAGTCGAGCCGAACGCATATGCGTCGCTGGCTCTGGCCACTTGCAGAGAGATCCGTGACCCTGCCAAAGGATCTAGCCATAGCTTCGCTATAGCCCATACAGCTCCCAACTCTCGACTGAGCCGAGGTGAAAGCCAAAGCTGGCCGAGCTGCTGGCTGCCACCTTACGGCTGGCTCTGGCCAATTGCAGAGAGATCAGCGTCCCTGGTTACCAGGTAAACAGGGACGCTGTCATTACACACTGAGAACCCGGCCGGGCTGATATGATATCACATCGGCCTCTCCGTGTTCTCAGTGTGTAATGAAATATGGCGTTCCTGGTTACCTCATTACTCTCCCGGACGCTCTGGGAGTCTAATATGGCTCCCGGCCGCCCGGGAGAGAAACACTTTCTCCCAGAAAGGTTCACTCTGGTCGATCCAGCAGAGCAAAGCTTTCCCTGCTCGTGTTTTTTTTTCTTCTGACATCGGAGCCGTTGGCTGCCGTCAGAATTTAAAAAATCACCATGGGAATGTATAGCTAGATCCTATTGGCTATTTCAATTTGCAATAGCCAATAGCAAACTAGCTATTGCACCCGCCCACTGCTGCTGTCAATCAGCACAGGGTGACCTGCAGTTCTCTATCAGGTCCCCTCTGGTGATTGACAGCAGCAGAGGGCGGGTGCAATAGCTAGTTTGCTATTGCAAAGTGAAATAGCCAATAGGAATCTAGCTATGCATTCCTATGGTGATTTTTTTTTCTCATTTTTTTTTTTTGATGGCAGCAGAACCGCCCGGCCAGTAGAAAACAGTTGGGCGGAGCTAGCTGTCACTGCTAGCTCTGCACAATCGCTTTCTATTTTTTCTTCTACTTTTTTAACTATTTTTCTATTCTGCTCGGTACCACAGAGGGACCGAGCAGAACAGCGGAGCCGATCAGCGTCTATTTACTCACTGCTGTTCGGCATCTATGAGAATAGACCGAACAGCAGCGAGTAGCCTACCGGAGGTTGGATGTTGGATCGGCTGAGTCGAACTCCTTCTGCACTTCGGGTCGGGTGAACATGCTGAGCATGTTCAGCCGACCCGAAGCACCACGAAGCAAGCCGATGTACGGCTGAAATCAGCCATACCAGCCTGAAGTGAATAGCCGAACAGCGTTCGGCTCACTTCACTTTGGGTCGGTTGTTCACTCGGCTGACAACGGCAGCTTAGTGAATAGACCCCTAAGTGTATATGTCAGACCTCCTCCCAGTCCCTAGAGGCTACAAAAAACTGTGCACTGATAGAAAATAAGCACTGTGGAGGTGCTGAAAGACATATAACTCTCTCCTTATATGAGGAACACTGCCGGATATGAGGTAAGGAATATAATGAACCATGTCCCCTGCCCTCACCGCCATCATTTTAAGAAAAACTCCAGGTTTTTATAAATCTAACCTTTGCAGTGGGGCTACCCACGCACTCCAACAGTTAACATTCAGTCTAGGAGCTGATGCTCAATTTGGTCTAGGAAGTAGAAAAAGAAGATATACTCAGCTGATCCTGCAGCAGTCAGCACTCACCACTCTCCCCCTCGGTTCCACCTGCGGTATATACATAGGCATCCTCACATCTAATGCAAGTCAATGGATCTGCATTAGAATATTTTTAAGGGACCCCAGCGTCTGTCAACGTCTCTCTCCAACGTCGGTCAGTGTGTCTCTCTCCCCCAAGCGTTTGTCAGCGTCTCTCTCCAGCGTTGGCCAGTGTGTCTCTCTCCCCCCAGCATCTGTCAGCGTCTCTCTCCAGCGTCGGTCAGTGTGTCTCTCTCCGTCCAGCGCCTGTCAGTGTCTCTCTCTCCCCCCAGCGCCTGTCAGCGTCTCTCTCTCCCCTCAGCGTCTGTCAGCGTCTCTCTCTCCCCCCAGCGTCTGTCAGCGTCTCTCTCTCCCCCCACAGTGTCTGTCAGCGCGTCTCTCCCCCAGCGTCTGTCAGCGTCTCTCCCCCCAGCGTCTGTCAGTCAGTACTACTAAGCCCCAGCCCCCTCCTTACCTTTACGTCCAGTAGCTGTGCTCCACTGCTGCTGAGTTAAAGAAAGTTCAGTCAATGTAAAAA
>NW_017306992.1:131243-135105 GCF_000935625.1 Nanorana parkeri
GACTCTCTCCCTCCTCCCCCCCGATACCCCCCAGCGTCGGTCAGTCAGTACTACTAAGCCCCCTCCCCCTCCTTACCTTTATGTCCAGCAGCTGTGCTCCACTGCTGCTGGGTTAAAGAAAGTTCAGTCAATGTAAAAAAAAAAAAACCCTTCCTGCGCACACGTGCTCAGGAAGGTACCAAGTGCACAGGGGGGGCCGCAACCTTAAAAACTACACTACACTTCAAATTATACATTAAACTGAAATAAAACAATCTGGCTTGGAGCCCGGACCTCCTCGGCCGCGTGGGCCCCTCACACAAGTACCGGCCATACCCTCCTGATGGCGGTCCTGGCCAGGGACTCGGATCGCGACCCCCCATGTTAACTTGCGGGACCCCACATGGGGTCGCGACCCACACTTTAAGAAGCACTTCCCTAGACCAAATTGAGCAGTTAAAACTTGCAGTGCGAGGGTAACCCTTGCAAGGATTAGTTTTTCAAAATCCTGGAGTTCCACATAACAACTATATATAGTGTGTGTCTCTTAGTGGCTCTCTAAATACTAAATACATCATGTGGGCACAATAACAAGAAAGCAATAATAAAAGGGGGAAACAATCTGTTACATGCCAGGGGGATAGGCACAAATAGTTTTGGATACCAGGGCTATATATAACAAAAATGTCCGAACAGCAGAGGAGATGTGGACACATGAACAACCAGCAACTAGAAAACATGTGGTTTGCACTTACCACAGGTAAGTTCCTTTGGCAGGTCATACATAAGTAACAGGAAATACCTAACCCACATTCACTTTGGGACCCCACACACAAACTTTTTCACATAGTAAAGTGTTACTTTACTATGTGAAAATTAAAGTAAAGAAAATTTGACTACTCCAGGGAGAATTGATTCCCTAGCACTTCCCCCTCCCTCCTTGAATGCCAAAGCTCTGTTTTGGAAGAGTTTAATTTTTGTCTGTGCTTGCACAACTCCTTTGCACCTCCCTCTGAGTCTGCTGGGCCACTGACATCACTTCCAAGATGAATAGATGCTCCAAAGTAACACATTCAAGAGGCACTAGTTTCTGTGCCCACTCAAATTGTCCAGGAAAGTTTGCAAATAAGCTCACTGTCACCGACAAGGCAACTCCCTAACAAATCTGGTCTCCCCTGTTGGGTAACCAGAAGTGACTTAATGTTCAGAAATAGAGAGTGCCAAACCAAAAAGTTGAAAGAGTCTAAAAGTGCCTTTAATTGTTCACAATTTGATAAAACAAAAAAACAGCCAATACGTTTTGTGAGCGACAACACTCCCCCTTCATCAGGGCTTAGAATGAGTTAAGGATTTGATTGGACTCAAAAGATACTATATCCAAATGGATGCTGCTGCTAATTACAATTCAAGCTCTAAGCCCCATTCACACCATAGCGTTGCACAAACGCAGGCATTTGTTTTCATCTAAATGTGTTCCTGAATGCACACCAAATGCAGAAAATTAGTGCATGTAGAAAAATCTGAGACATGCGATCTGCATTTTTCCCCTATGTGCTCAAATGCGCATAAATCCACCACAATGCACAGAACACACTGCTGTTAATTGTGTTGCTTTTAGTGCATTTAAAGCCCATTCAAATTGGCAGTAGCTGTTGGAGGGACTGGACCTATTTTATTTTCTATTACATATTCTTTTTTTTGCATACTTTTTTTTTTTAAGCAAGTATGTCTTTATTGATTTTGAATCACATAAGAAACATGGCATTGGATGCATTACGAAAAGTAAGGTTTGTTACAAAGGCAAGTAGCCAGCCGGATACAAGCCATGGACAAGCAAGCAATGCATAGGCATCATTATAACAGATAATAACATAACATATAGCATGGAATAATAATACAATCTCTAATTCTGTATGCAATGAACAGTAATAAAGTCTTGGAAGTGGGGTGGGAAGGGCGATGGGGGAAGAAAGTAGGACTACCCCCAATTTTTTTTAAGCAAGTATGTATTTATTGATTTTGAATCAAATAAGAAACATGGCATTGGATGCATTACGAACAGTAAGGTTTGTTACAAAGGCAAGTAGCCAGCCGGATACAAGCCATGGACAAGCAAGCAATGCATAGGCATCATTATAACAGATAATAACATAACATATAGCATGGAATAATAATACAATCTCTAATTCTGTAAGCAATGAACAGTAATACTGTGTTGGAAATAGGGTGGGGAAGGGAGATAGGGTGAGGGGGGAGGAGGGGGAGGAAGTAGGACTAGCCTTAATTTGTCATCTGTACCATTTCGGATGACATCCATGGGTTACAGGAGAGGCTGTGGCAGAAGGGGAAGGAGGAAAGAGGGGGAAGGAGAGGAGAAGGGATGGGGAGAAAAGCGAAATGAGTGGTTAGATAGTAGTAACTGTTAGATACTCTGACAACACGTATAAAAGAGATTCATAGTAGTGGGTTATTAATGGATGAGGTGCACTGCAAGGGGGACATTCTAGTGGAAGGGACTTCACCTGGTTGTGGGCATGAAAGGGGGAGTAGGTGATAGTGGATTCAAAAAAAAGAAAACAACCTCTATGGGGTGGGACCCAGGATCCTATGTAACCTTGTACCGCATTCTGTGTTCAAAGAGTGCCTTTTCAAATGCATAGTCAGATACGTATTTTACAGAACATCGAGTCCTCCTAATGCTCCTTCCGATTTGGCCAATAGATACCATTTGGAATGTTGGAATATTGTCATCACGTCCTGTAACTGAGGTCTAGTCAGTTCATGTAATAGAAATGCCGTCCAAGTTTTGAAGAATCTATGCGTGAGATGCAAGTTGTGCTTAGTATCAAATTTATGCATAAGCATGAGTTTGTGTAAAGTGGTTTTCCAGTCTGCTAAAGTGGGCGGCGTGGCAATAAGCCAAGCTCTGAGGATAGATTTTTTTGTGGCCAGAAGGCATAAGTGTTCCATTGGGACACTGAGGATTGGGTGCCCAGCAGAGAATCATGCAATACTTGGAATAGACAAAAAGATGGGGTAAGAGCCCTTGTGTGGGGTGTCAGGCGTGCCATGTAGTCAAGTACATTTTCCCAAAACCTTTGGATGTCAGGGCAGTGCCAAAAAAAGGTGGGTCAAATTGGGGTGTGGAACATGACACTTTAGACAAGATTGAATCCAGTCAGTAGGAGCGTTGGTAGGGCCTAAGTAAAGGTGCAGTACGCCCTATGTATCAATCTAAATTGCATCTCCCTCCATTGCTCGCTACAGACATTCTTACAAACATCATGCCAGCTCTTGAGGAGCAAGCCATATGAGTCTTCTGGTGACATCCCAAGTAAAGGAGCCCATTTGTGGGCAAAACATGGGCTCAGAAAAGGGGCGGCATCAGGATATGGTCGTAGGATGGAGTATGCTTGTGAGAGAGAGAGTTTCTGTGTGGGATGTGCTAATAGTTTGGAGAAAGAGGAGTTATTGTCGGGGGGTGTGAGGGGAGATTAATGTGGGATTTAAGGAAAGCGGATACCTGGCCATATTGTAGGAAGTGTGTGGGGGATATGTGATAAGTTGCTATGAGGTCAGGGAGTGTTTTGCATGTGCCTTGGGGAGTTAAAAGATCTTGTAATGTCTGGATACCGTTATCCCGCCACTAAGAGGCATAAGGGGGGTGTCAGGAACGCAGGCTGTTCCGGACTCTGAGGCCAGCGCGGGGACGGCCCCGTCATCGGCGTCCAGTTGCTAGGCGACGGGCGGCCGTTCCGCAGCGCTCCTCCTCTCCTTCTCACAGGCAGTGTGACGCGACGGACGAGGCCCGGCGGCGTCCCGTTGCTAGGAGACGCTCGGGTCGGGTCTCGTCTCCAGCTCCGCCCCCAACAATTGCCTCTGC
>NW_017306992.1:135538-149217 GCF_000935625.1 Nanorana parkeri
CCTCTCCCGCGCCCCCCCAAACAATTGCCTCTGCCTACTTAAACTGAGGCTGAACACTTGCTCGACGTTCTAGCAAAATAGTACGTCGAGCAAGCTATTAGGAACCCCCATCGTGAGCAGAGACCCTGTGACTAGCCTCTGGAACTACAGTCCATCGATCCAGCCTGCAGATACCCCCAGCACCAAGGAACAGATACACTTCTCCTGACTGGACTCTCACCAAACAGCAAGTATATCACTGCCATACTATATACAGGGGAAGTGTTGGTACTGCCACCTTGTGGGGAAGTCTCATATTACATCCTCTCTGCTCTTCTGCTATCTACTCTATTATTGCTGCTTATCCATAGTTGTTGTCACCTGCATGTACTCATATTGGGCTTAGTGACGTTAACTGGCTCTCTCCTCAAACACTGTTGCACCATATACCCTGGACGGTAATTCCTCAAACCATATGAGATAGATTAGTTTGGTCCTTAGTGAAGCAACTAAGGCATCGAACTACAAATCACAACACGGCCACAATGCTATATAATTGGGAGCGTGACTATACAACACGATTACAACTCAATGCTCCCAGGATAAATGGTGTATGATGTGTAAGGGGTTCCGACTGCACTCACTGACTTAAAGTGTTACCGCGAACCTCCCTACTGAACCATTTCCACTTACCTCCGCAGCTGAGATCCAACACTCGCCATCGTGCTCGCAGGAAGCGTTACAGGGGGTTGTCATGCACGGGAGTCCACTTAGTTTTCTTACCTCCCTTCATGCTATTACAGTATCCCTGAGGAGAACATTTTGTTTAATGTGAGGTGACAGTTTATGAATAGGTGTGTGTAGAAACCGTGCAAGAGACCAAGGACGAGCCAAGTGCTGCTCCATGCCAGTGTTGGAGTAATATTCAGTATTATGGGTCCAGTCTCGCATATGACGGGAGAGGCATGCTAAATTGTACAGTCGCAGGTCAGGGACATTGGCTGCCAGGTGCGATTTCGGCTTTTGGAGCATCTTCAGCGCTATCCTTGGTTTCCTGCCCCTCCAGATAAACTTTGAAAAAGCCTTATTAAGGGACTGGACACCTTTATGTTTGAGAAGGAGAGGTAGGGTCTGGAGGGGATAGAGGAGGCGGAGGAAATAACCATTCTAATTAAATGACAGCGGCCCAGGACTGACAACGGGAGAGAGATCCAAGAGTGTAGCTCCTGAAGGATTTTGTGTATGACAGGTGCAAAGTTAAGAACATAGAGATCCGAGGAGTGCTTTGGTAGATGCACCCCGAGATATTTAACAGATCTGGTGCATATTTGGAGGGGTTATTGAGTAGTCCAGGACACATCTCTAGGGCTGGTGGACTTGGAGAGGAACATCAACTCACTTTTGTCCACATTTATTTTGAGTCCTGAATAAGTACCGAACAGACTGATGTGTTCAAATACCTTTGGGAGTTGGGATTCTGGATCTGATAAAAAGAGCAATATGTCATCCGCAAACAATAAAGTTTGGATGGTTTGAGTGCCCAGATGGAGCCCTGTGAAAATATTTTGAGAGGAGAGTGACCTAGCCAAGAGTTCTATAGCCAAACTAAAGAGCAACGGGGATAACGGGTAACCCTGGCGAGTTCCTCTGTGTAAAGGGAAAGGGGGGAAAGGAATGTGGAGGTAAAGATACGTGCCGAGGGTGAGGTGTAAGGGGTGGCTATAAAATTAGGGAACGATCCCTCGAATCCCATGTGGCAAAGAACACGCAGGAGCCACTGCCAGCTCACGCTGTCGAAAGCCTTCTCCGCATCCAGGGATAACATGGCCGTGGAGTGCGGAGAGGGCCCCGACAGGGGAGAGTATTCAAAGGCCGTGATAGCCTTTCTGACATTGATCACTGCAGATCTCACTGATACAAAACCAGATTGGTTTGGGAGAATGAGTGAGGGTAGGAGGGAGGCCAGTCTATCTGCCATAATTTTAGAGAGGTATTTTGCATCCTGATTAAGTAATGAAATAGGGCGATAGGATCCTGGATTTAAGGGGTCCTTGCCTGGTTTCGGAAGTAATCTAATAAATGCTTCGTTAAATGTAGGGGGGTAAGTCTGGTTACGTAGGAAATTGTTGTACATGCTAAGTAAGGTCGGTGACACATCATCTAGCATCATTTTATAAAGTCTTTAGACAGACCATCAGGCCCGGGTGCCTTGGCCAGAGGAGGCGCTCTTATCACTTGTTGTAGTTCTTGGGCAGTAATTTCGGCATTAAGTTGTACCTTTTCTGACTCCGACAGAGTGGGTAGTGTTATCAAGATCAGGAACTAGTCCCCTCCATCCTTTTCGGAGGGAGGGACACTGTACAGGGTTTGGTAATAATTAGAGAAGATGTCGGAAACATGAGTTGGGCTGGACTGAATTCTACCCTCAGCATCATATAGACTAAGGATGTGAGATTGTTGCGTCCCTCGGGCCAGGTTAGCCAGGAGCCTGCCTGCTTTATTGCCAAACTTAAACAGGTCCACCTCCCTGTATGAACGAATCTGCAGGTCATACTGCGCAAGCCAGTGATCACAGTTTTGTTTGGCCTGGATCCATACAAGTCTGTTTACGTCCGTGGGGTGAGACTTGTATGTGGTATAGGCCAATCTAGCTGTCTGGCAGGCAGCAGTATATTTTTGCAGAGTCAGCTTCTTACGGGAGGCGGAATAAGCCAAAATCCTACCACGTAATACAGCTTTCGCGGTTTCCTAGTATAATATCGGGTGAGTAACATGTTGAGCATTACAACTGGTGTACTCCATCCATCATAGGGACAGATTTTCCTGAAAAGTGTCATCGTGTAATAGATACGATGGGAAGCGCCATGTCCTGGGCAAGGATGGAATGTCCAGTCTGTGCAGCAGAAGGGAAACTGGAGAATGGTCAGAGATTAGCATGTTTTCGATCTCCACTGTGAGAATTTTCGTTAATAGGTTAGGTGAAGTTAGAATCAAGTCGGGACATCACTCCGGGACATCGGACATGTATGCGGGACATCACTCCGTGGGCATGTGAAAAATGGGTAAAGTCCCTCTCCATGGGGTGAAGATGTCTCCAATAGTCCACAAGGTTGCAGTTCTCGATAAAGGATCCAAGGGGTTTGTCCCGATTGTGGGAGGCGGGCAGGACTGTTGAAAGTCTGTTGCCCTGGTGACCAGACCTGTCCTCTAGAGGGGAGGGTACCGCATTGAAGTCCCCGCCCACCACACGATAATTGGCAGTCACAGGTTGACTAATTTGCAAAAGAAGAGAGGCATAGAAGGTTTTGCCGTCATTATTGGGACTGTAAATATTCCAAAGATCCATGGTCGTGGATCCTATTTGAATTGTAGCACAGGACCATCGGCCCTCTGTGGGGTCAAAAGCGTGTGACATTAGAGAGCACGGCAGAGATTTATGAATGAGTGTGATTACTCCGGCCGAGCTGCCATTTGCCGGTGCTCCAATTGCTTTGCCGACCCAAGAGCGTTGGAGATGCTCAATATCCGTCATAGATAGGTGTGTCTCTTAGAGAAAGGCTAAATCTGTTTTCAGTTTTTTTTTAAGGTGGCGAAGTATCTGGGTGCGTTTGTTAGGTGGTCTTAATCCTTTCACGTTCCACGTGGCGATTTTTAAGGTGGTTCCCATCTGAGGGTGTGAAATGGTATATCATGTGGATAGGTATAAGTACTTACAGTTGGAGGTGAGTCCCTTCAGGTAGTAAAAGGAAAAGGTTTGTTGCAGTGCACTTCAAGTAGGCGGGGGCGCCCAGTGTCTCAGCTCCCTGTGTGGAAGGTACAGTGGTGCTGGTGAATCTGTGGTTGAGAGAGTAACTAAAAAACGTCAACAAAAACAAGATATGAACATAATGCATAGAAAGGAATTGAATCGCGTCTTCTGTAGGCGACTTCCTTTTTTCCCTGAGGCAGGTGTATCCTACTAAAGAGGTTAGGATCAGGGGAAACAGGAGATCAGGTTTCCCGTGATCATGTTGAGTATAACTGAGGTGTACTCCGTCCCAAGAACAATCAACAAATCATTTGGGGGGGTGTGTCCTGCTCATGGCGGAGTAAGCAGCAACCTCAGGGAGCTCCGTGGGTTTTACTACTTATACGCTACTTATACCGACCTATACCCCACCGGTTTGGACCCCAAACAATGTCCAAACGCAGCAAAGAGGACAAGCCAGCTTCCCAACGGAATACCCCCTCGATGCAAGAATTTTTCACCTCCACACGTAACAGGCCTCGTGGCCGAGACCAATCCATCATGGCCTCCGAGCCCCGTCTCCTACGCACGCCACGAGGCAATGCCCGTTCCCGATCTCCTGCTCCCCGGGAACCCCGCTCTGGGGCGCACTCACCTCGGACATACGACTCCGACTCCACTGACGCGGACTCGTAACCGTCCCACAAGCAGCTGTCCGACATCCCGCAGGAGTTCCGGGCCCTGTTGAACTATCTACCCACCAAAGAGGATTTCGCGGCAATGGTCACCAGGGTAGAGGCGGCCCTACAGAGAGACTTGAGCAAGGTACGACAGGAGATCCAGGCGGTCTCGACAGATGTGTCCGCCGTATCCAACACGTGCGCGGCTCTAGAAACCAGGGTCCAGGCCTTGGAGCAGGCGCACCCGGTGACCTCACCGCATATTGCGGCCCTCCAACTACGCATGGAAGATCTCGAAGACCGCAACCGACGCCAGAACGTAAGAGTTCGAGGCCTACCGGAGGCAACAAACCCAGCGGATCTCCGCTCCACGGTCCAAGCGATATTTGGCACACTGCTCCCCAGTGCAACCCCTGATTCCATCCTGCTGGACAGAGACCACAGACGCATCCCGCCCGATGGATGTTGTATGCCGGCTTCAAGTCTATTCCATGAAGGAAGATATCCTGCGACAGGCATGGCTGAAAAAACCGGTCGAGTTCGATGGAGCGGCCCTACAAATCCTGCCAGACCTCTCACGCAATACCCTACGACGCAGGTCCTCCTCTCGCTGATCCTCTAGGCCGGAGCCTCCTACAGATGGGGATATCCGATCCGCTTGCATGTCCGCAAGGGTGGAGACTCGTTCACGGTCCGTTCTCCGGCAGATGTCCCCAGCCTATGTGAGTTACTACAGCTACCCCCAATTCAAATACCGGACTGGCTTACTCACCTCCCCGACGAGTCTCCGATGTCCCCGAAACCCCGCCGGGCCCGGCGGCCTACCCGACCATCGCCCAATCCACCTATTGACCGACAAGGGGCCGATCCTCCCAGCTCCGCAGAACTCTGAACCATATCGCCGGCCGCGACCCCTTCTCCCTCCCCGCCAGGCCCATCCACCTGCGAAGATGTTCGTCCAGGCTGTCAGGAGACGCTGGGCTGAGGCCTACATTTCCTGTTGGACCGTTTCCATTTCCATCTCCTCCTGATTGCCAAGCCGCATCCATAGGCCCAGGAGGGCCCGTACTAGTATCCCGCCAGAAACGAACCTGAGGGACTTGCCCGACTCCTGGAGGGCCCCGCTGGCTTGCTCACTCCATAGCAGGGCTGTGGAGGGCCGGATCCGATCCACTGTTTTTGTTATCGAGTTGGTCCGGGTTCGTATGCTTCCACGAGAGACTGGGGTTCTGGCGTTCCGAGGGGCCCTTGACCCAACTGCTCTACCCCTATGTTTATGTTTGAGCCAGTAGACAGACTCATGGAGGACCTCACCAGCTCTATCCGAGGCACCTCCTCCAAATTCTCAGCAGTATGGTTTTACTGGATAGACTATACCTCTACCTCGGAATACCGCACGATCATGGATTCCTAACTTATGGCGATGACATGTAGCGACCTACCCATCCTCCTCCACTTCTGCCCCCCTACCCCCTCCCCCTCTCTTGTCTTGTCCTGTGCTCCCCACCCCCTGTTTATACTACATTCCTCCTTCTTCTCTCCCGTCAACGTGGTAACATCAGCAACATCCCATGACTGTACCCCCCACACTTAGGCCGGGGTCGCGAGAGGGTACCCTCCCCTCAAATGCGTTGCATTGACTCCAACGGGGTTCTCTCATGCTTCAATATACCATGTATGCTACCTTCTTGATGATGCTTTGATGCATGTATACCATAAGCGCCCGGACCTGCGAGTCCCCACGGGCACAGTTTCCGTTTTTCTATATACAACAAATAATCTGTTAACCTGAACTAAATAAAGAATTTATAAACAAATCATTTGGGGAACACTTAGGGGTGAAACCCTAGTATGAGAGAGAAAAAAAAATGGTCAACTGCCATGCAGACAGTAAAGTCTCAAACCTTTTTTTTGCGATGGCGAGTGGGCAGTGGGAGCCTGCAGGTTCCGGGCAAAGGCATAAGCTTCAGATGCAGAGGTGAATGATTTGTCTTGACCCTCAGGTGTGGCAATACGGAGTACAGCCAGATATGCCATGGTAAATTTTATGCGGTTAGCCACGAGCATTTGGCAGGTTTCGTGGAACGCCTTTCTTTGTTTGGAGAGAATGGCTGAATAGTCCGCAAAGACTAGGAGCTTGTGGCCGTCAGCAACTAAGTGGTGTTGAGAGCAGTAAGCCGACAGTATGTCACGTCTATCAGCAAAGTCCAGGTATCGGACTATGACTGGTCTTGGTTTCTGCTGGTCCCTGGGTGGACCAAGCCTGTGGGCCCTGTCCACCCTGAAAGGTGCTTTGAGGCCCAGTGCATGTGGTATGATACGTGAACAAAAATGAAGTAATTCCCCCTGAGGCACTGATTTGGGTAGGTCGATAATACAGAGATTGTTACGCCACAGGCGGTTTTCAAGGTCATCCACTTTATCTAAAAGGTAGCCAACTTGTTTGTGGGTGTCTGCTTGTGACACCCGGAAGCCATGCAGGTGGTCTTCCAGGTCCCCGACCCGCTGCTCTACAGTAAGAATGCGGCTAGACTGTGTCTCCAGGGCCTGGCTTAAGCTGCCCATATGCCGTTGCTGTATGGAGTCTGCAATTATAGATGCCAGATCGGCTTTCAAAAATTATGCCACCGCTGATGCTAATGCCTGGTAGTCTTCTAGAAAAGAATACAAAACACAAAAATTCCCCAGCCTCAAACAGCCAGCCAGCCTGCAACCAAACAAATAGCCCTGTCAACAGTATGCGTTAAAATCAGAGGTTTTAGTTGCACAAACTTTTGGCCAAAAATATGTAGAAGCCACACTGCCGCGCCAAGGCACCTCTGCAAAGTGTGGTCCTAACTCTATGTATCCGAGTCTCCAAGTGTGAGCATATTAATGAAGTCGATAAATTACATGCAGGTGTACCTGGAGGTAGCCAACTCCTCCTAATAAGGTGCAGGGACGCACTGGAGGCCCAGCAACCAAACATGCATGCTGGGACTCCAGTGCGTCCCCCAAACCAAAAATAGTCAAAGCCTGGTAGTCTTCCCCCGGGACAAGTGCTTGAGGAGGGGACTCACCAGGAGTGTCCGTCTGCATGGTGTCTCCGGGCTCGCTCCGGTCCGCCATGACAGTTGATCCACGTGGAGAGTCCTCAGTCGGCAAGATGTTGCGTTTCACTGTTTGCGGCCGCGAGAGGAACAGATTTAGCAGATTAGGAGGTCACAGCACTTTGATCACAGCGATAGCTAATCATTATGATCACAGAGCTGCCACAAAGCAGGCAGCAGCTCACTGCTGTGCAGTGCTGTGTGTTACAAACTGATACAAAGTATCTCTGAGGTGAATACTGTATTCTCCTTAGCTATACTAAATATCAAAGCCCCTGTAAATAAAATTTAAAAAAACTCTTAGTGCCCCCTAGTTTAAAAAATAATACAAATTAAAGATAAATAAATACATTTTTTAATTTTTTTAATTAAAAAAAAGGGGAAAAAACTACATTTAATAAAAAAACTATAAGAAAATATAGGGATCTATTCACTAAGCTGCCGAAGGATCTAGCCGTAGCTTCGGCTAGATCCTTTGCAAAGCCGTGTCAGAATTAAAAAATAAAAATAAAATGTTTCACCATAGGAATGCATTGCTAGATTCCTATTGGCTATTTCAATTTGCAATATCCAATAGCAAACTAGCTATTGTAGCCGCCCACTGCTGCAGTTCTCCATCAGGTTCCCACTAGTGATTGACAGCAGCATAGGGCAGGTACAATACTTAGTTTGCTATTAGCTATTGCAAATTGAAATAGCCAATAGGAATCTAGCAATGCATTCCTATGGCAAAAATGTTTTTTTTTTCTTTTTTTTGATGGCAGCAGAACCGCCGGCCAATAGAAAACAGTTGGGCGAAGCTAGCTGTCACTGCTAGCTCCACACAATCGTTTTCTATTTATTTTTTCAACTTTTTAAGCTATTTTTCTGTTCTGCACGGTCAGAGGGACCGAGAGGGACCCACAGAGGGACCGAGTAGAACAGCCGAGCCGAATGCCGCTCAGCGGCATTCGGCTATTCACTCACTGCTGTTCGGCATCTATAAGAATAGACCGAACAGCAGCGAGTAGCCTGCCGGAGGTTCGGCTTAGCCGATCCAGATGTTGGATCGGCTAAGTCGAACTCCTTCTGCACTTCGGGTCGGCCGAAAATGCTGAGCATGTTCGGCCAACCCGAAGTCACATGAAGCCACTCGATGTACGGCTGATTTCAGCAACAAATTTCATCGTTTCAGCAACAGCGTTCGGCTCACTTCACTTCAGGTCGGTCATTCACTCGGCTGCCTATGGCAGCTTAGTGAATAGACACCATAGTGCTGATAAGGATATTAAAAATAGGAGAAAAACATACTACATTCTACAATTGTTCCAAACTAAAATTATATTTTACTCCATTGTACTTTGTGACATATAACTCTCAAAATAAACTGAAATCCCAGACATGTTATATACCCTAAAAATCGGGACACATAAAAGAATTTATTATGAATTACTTTCTGTTAGCTACAATAATTATGTACACATTATTATTGCCAAAACTGTGAAAAAACATTTTTTTTTAATTTTTTTTTAATTTTTTTATAAAAATATAAGAATTTATATATGCATATTTCCCATCACATTAAAGCCCATTTTGTCCTTTAAAAAAACCCAGTATATAATATGTGTAGGTGCAATGAATGGGGAAAATTAAAATTATGGTTAAACAAACACATAGCAAAAATGGCAAAATTGTTTCGGACCCCAGTAACGAAAATATTCTCTTTAAATGATTTGTGATTGCTACAGAGGTTGATGTTTTTTAGACTACCATTTAGAAGCTAAGATACAACAATGCCTGTTTGTTAAAAGTCTACATAAATCATATACTAGTGGCTCATAAATTACCAAATTAAAAAAAAAATTTAAAAATGTATTTACTTATCTTTAAATTGTATTATTTTTTAAACTAGGGGGCACTAAGAGTTTTTTTTAATTTTATTTACAGGGGCTTTGATATTTAGTATAGCTAAGGAGAATACAGTATTCACCTCAGAGATACTTTGTATCAGTTTGTAACACACAGCACTGCACAGCAGTGAGCTGCTGCCTGCTTTGTGGCAGTCACAGCTCTGTGATCATAATGATTAGCTATCGCTGTGATCAAAGTGCTGTGACCTCCTAATCTGCTAAATTATGAGTATACTAGTATATTAGTAGTAGGATGTTTTCTCTACACAGCCTCTATACCTGTATTAGTTTAAGGATGATTTACGTAGACTTTTAACAACAGGCATTGTTGTATCTTAGCTTCTAAATGGTAGTCTAAAAAACATCAACCTCTGTAGCAATCACAAAGCATTTAAAGAGAATATTCAGGCTACTGGAGTCATGGCTGCATAAAAAAAATCTACAGTCATAGGCTGCCTGCCCTTCCACAAGACAAGCAAAAGGGCAGGCAGCAGCAAATAGACTATAGAAATCCCACAGGCATGGGGAAGGTCAGGCAGCAGCAAAAATTAAGTGTACAACCTTATACGTCCTCCTTCTCCAAACCAGGACTTTTGTTGTTTTGGGGAGGTATATTTTATTTTGCTAGGGCCCTTTTTTTAACTTCAGGGTTGCAACAGCTTACATTTGTTGCTGACACAGACAAAACTGCCCTTTGTTTGCAGCATGCCAATGTACACTTGTACGGTAAAGTAGAAATGCACCAAAGCACCAAATGTTTATCCCCTTCACTATAGCTGCCAGTAAAATTAGGCAATATTCAATATTGTCCCTATGCAAAGCTTAAAGAGTTCCTTCTAAGATAAGGCTGCCAGCCCAGACACTTGTATCAAACGATCCAGCGGCATGGACAAAAGGCAGCTTCAAAAACAGATGGTCAGTAACAAGTGAATTTTGAGCTTTGAGCACCCCAAAATTAAAAAAGCCTCAATTCTTTTAAATAAAAGCACCTGAAAACCTGAAACCCTTTACCTAAAAATAAGGCCCTATCTACATAAAATAACAAACAATATACCAAAAACAATAAAACCCCAAAACTGAAATAAAAGGCCCTTTTTTAAAAGGGAGGGCTTGCACCAAAAATAACAAAAACAACGAATTTCGCCACCTGCAGAGGTGATAGCTACAATGAATATTACCTTGATGAGAGTAGAAAAATGCCTTAAATGGGTTTAAAAAGATGGTTTCTGAAATGCAGAGAGAAACAGATTCATAAGCCCTCCTAACATCTTGTCTTGACTTGCATTGTAAATGTAATGTTCTTCATGTATTGTAAAGCGCTGCGCAAATTGTTGGCGCTATATAAATCCTGTATAATAATAATAATGATAATAAAATCTCACAGAATCACAGGGGAATGTACAGGGGGAGCTACATGGGAGATGCCCTGTACAAAGGTCTTAGTGAAGGAGTGAGAGGCCAACTATCTCTATAATAAGATAGAAAGGGCAGAAACCTGACCTTTGATAGTGCTGTGAGTGAAACAGGTCCACACGCCATCATTATTTTTTGTGTTTCTATTTAACATTATTTAGCAGATTTACATCATGCTGTAAAAGAGACATGAATACATGTCAAGCACACATATCTTCTCTTTAGAGTCAATTGCAGTTTAGGGCAACGCTAAATCTCAGTTTTTTAGACTACCATTTAGAAGCTAAGATACAACAATGCCTGTTTGTTAAAAGTCTACATAAATCATCCTTAAACTGATACAGGTATAGAGGCTGTGTAGAGAAAACATCCTACTACTAATATACTAGTGGCTCATAATTTACCAGATTAAAAAAAAATTTAAAAATGTATTTACTTATCTTTAAATTGTATTATTTTTTAAACTAGGGGGCACTAAGAGTTTTTTTTAATTTTATTTACAGGGGCTTTGATATTTAGTATAGCTAAGGAGAATACAGTATTCACCTCAGAGATACTTTGTATCAGTTTGTAACACACAGCACTGCACAGCAGTGAGCTGCTGCCTGCTTTGTGGCTGTCACAGCTCTGTGATCATAATGATTAGCTATCGCTGTGATCAAAGTGCTGTGACCTCCTAATCTGCTAAATTATGAGTATACTAGTATATTAGTAGTAGGATGTTTTCTCTACACAGCCTCTATACCTGTATTAGTTTAAGGATGATTTACGTAGACTTTTAACAACAGGCATTGTTGTATCTTAGCTTCTAAATGGTAGTCTAAAAAACATCAACCTCTGTAGCAATCACAAAGCATTTAAAGAGAATATTCAGGCTACTGGAGTCATGGCTGCATAAAAAAAATCTACAGTCATAGGCTGCCTGCCCTTCCACAAGACAAGCAAAAGGGCAGGCAGCAGCAAATAGACTATAGAAATCCCACAGGCATGGGGAAGGTCAGGCAGCAGCAAAAATTAAGTGTACAACCTTATACGTCCTCCTTCTCCAAACCAGGACTTTTGTTGTTTTGGGGAGGTATATTTTATTTTGCTAGGGCCCTTTTTTTAACTTCAGGGTTGCAACAGCTTACATTTGTTGCTGACACAGACAAAACTGCCCTTTGTTTGCAGCATGCCAATGTACACTTGTACGGTAAAGTAGAAATGCACCAAAGCACCAAATGTTTATCCCCTTCACTATAGCTGCCAGTAAAATTAGGCAATATTCAATATTGTCCCTATGCAAAGCTTAAAGAGTTCCTTCTAAGATAAGGCTGCCAGCCCAGACACTTGTATCAAACGATCCAGCGGCATGGACAAAAGGCAGCTTCAAAAACAGATGGTCAGTAACAAGTGAATTTTGAGCTTTGAGCACCCCAAAATTAAAAAAGCCTCAATTCTTTTAAATAAAAGCACCTGAAAACCTGAAACCCTTTACCTAAAAATAAGGCCCTATCTACATAAAATAACAAACAATATACCAAAAACAATAAAACCCCAAAACTGAAATAAAAGGCCCTTTTTTAAAAGGGAGGGCTTGCACCAAAAATAACAAAAACAACGAATTTCGCCACCTGCAGAGGTGATAGCTACAATGAATATTACCTTGATGAGAGTAGAAAAATGCCTTAAATGGGTTTAAAAAGATGGTTTCTGAAATGCAGAGAGAAACAGATTCATAAGCCCTCCTAACATCTTGTCTTGACTTGCATTGTAAATGTAATGTTCTTCATGTATTGTAAAGCGCTGCGCAAATTGTTGGCGCTATATAAATCCTGTATAATAATAATAATGATAATAAAATCTCACAGAATCACAGGGGAATGTACAGGGGGAGCTACATGGGAGATGCCCTGTACAAAGGTCTTAGTGAAGGAGTGAGAGGCCAACTATCTCTATAATAAGATAGAAAGGGCAGAAACCTGACCTTTGATAGTGCTGTGAGTGAAACAGGTCCACACGCCATCATTATTTTTTGTGTTTCTATTTAACATTATTTAGCAGATTTACATCATGCTGTAAAAGAGACATGAATACATGTCAAGCACACATATCTTCTCTTTAGAGTCAATTGCAGTTTAGGGCAACGCTAAATCTCATGAATAATGTCCCTGTATGTAGATGACATTTAGGACAATCCAAGTTAGTATAAAGCTTTATTTAAAAAAAGTTTTTCTGGAGTGAAATAAGTCCTACATATTAAATTAGTCTATTTCTTTGCTGGTGTTGTAGAGAGAAATAAAATAATAATAATAATAATAATAATACAAGCTCTGTGAGTGCCTTCTTATGTATATCTAGACCTCTATCCTTATGATGATGATTCTCTGATTCCCCTTCTAACCTTTCACTTCATATACTGCCAGTTGGTAACAAAGAAGGGATTTATCATTGGCTGGTCTGATGATCCCTTTGATGTTCCCCTATCTAGTGGCAGTTAACTAAACAGGTTTGTTTTGATTTTAAAAAACTCTCTACAGCTGTTTCTATTGTGTACAGTCAACGCCACCTTGAAAACAGTTTTATCACCGCCTCAACTTGTCAGGAAGTTTATCACAATAAAAATCTAGTTAGTATAACACTGAAGTGTGTTACCTTTACCATTCATACCCCCCAAATATATATATTGTACACATACTTCTATCATGACTTACAACAGTCCTCAGTGATAATGAATATATAATCTGACCCAGTGGCGGAACTACTGCCGGTGCAGGCGGTGCGGACGCACCAGGGCCTCCGGCCTCTAGGGGGCCCAGCACAGTCCCAGCGCCTGAATCGGCACCCAGCGGCCAGCGGGCCCCCCATCTCTGCGCCGAGAGTGTCGGATCATCCGTTCATCCAACACTCCCGGCGCAGAGAT
>NW_017306992.1:151341-151862 GCF_000935625.1 Nanorana parkeri
GCAATGTATATAGAGAGGGGGAGGGGGGCAATGTATATAGAGAGGGGGGGCAATGTATATAGAGAGCAGGTATCCAGCAGCCAGCGGACCCCCAGTCTCTGCGCCGGGAGTGTCATCTGACACTCCCGGCACAGAGATGGGGGGCTCGCCAGCCGCCGGATACTGATCTTAACATCTGACAATCCAAAATGGGGGGGGGCACGACGCACTGAAATGGGGGGGCCTGTCCGCCGGCTGAGATAGTATGGGGCCCGCCGGCCGCTGGGAGGAGGGAGCCGCAGAACAAGGAGGCACTGAAGACAGCCCTGCAGGCACGTCATGGGGCCTTGGACGGCAGTGAGGACCCGCAAACAGAAAACACAAAGGAAACAGGTGAGGACAGAAGACCGGTCAGAAGAGGTAAGGGTAAATAATTCATTTAAATAATAATTATTTGTAGCCTAATGTTGTATAAAGTACTGTTGCAGAATGGCACCCTCTATAGAGGACTACAAATCTCAGCAGTACTTTATACAGAAATG
>NW_017306992.1:152431-189931 GCF_000935625.1 Nanorana parkeri
TTTTTTTTTGGGGGGGGGGGCAAAAAAAATCTTGCACCAGGGCCCTTTGTTCCTTACCTCCGCCACTGATCTGACCAGAGATTTATTGTTTGTTGGTAGGGATGCACCACTACCAAAACCAGTATCGGTTTTGATGCCCTGGGGAGACCCAAATGCAGCCCTGGTGAGACCCAAATGTAGCCCCGATGACACCGCACAGCCCTGGCGAGACCTGAACACAGCACTGGTGAGACTGCACGCAGCCCTGGTGAGACCACACATCCCTAGTGAGACCTCATGCATCCCTGGTGAGACCCGCATGCAGTCCTAGTGGGACCACACACAGCACTGGTGAGACCTGCACACAGCCCCGGTGAGACCCAAATGCAGCCCTGGTATGACTGCACAGCCCTGGTGAGACTACACACAGCACTGGTGAGACCCACACACAGACCTGGTGAGACCTAAATGCAGCCCTGGTAAGACTGCACAGCGCTGGTGAGACCCAAACGAAGCCCTGGTGAGACCCACATGCAGCCCTGGTGAGACCCACACGCAACCCTGGTGAGACCCACATACATCCCTGGTGAGACCACAGAGTCCTTGTGAGACTGCACAGCCCTGGTAAGACCTGCACAGCCCTGGTGAGACCTGCACACAGCTCGGGTGAGACCCATATGCAGCCCTGGTGAGACCACACAGTCCTGGTGAGACCGCGCACTGCCCTGGTTAGACCCCACACAGCCCCCTGAGACCATGCACAGCCCTTGTGAGACTGTGCACAGCCTCCTGAGATCCCATTACAGCCCTGGTCAGACCCCACACAGCCCTGGAGAGCAACAGAGTATGTAGCTTTATATTATTCTTCATTGCTGTATAATGTATTGCAGGGATTTGTAGTCCTATATATTTCTTGCAATTCTGCATTGGAGTATAATGTATTGCTTGTATTTGTAGTCCTCTATAACTAGTGGTATTCTGCATTGTTATATAATGTGTTGATGGGATTTTTAGTCCTCTACAGCTGGTGCCTTTCTGTATTTTTGTATAATGTATTCCTGGGATTTGCAGTCCAATATAGCTGATGGTATTCTGCATTGGTGTATAATATATTGTTGAGATTTGTAATCCCCTTTGCAGCTTTGAGTCAGTGGCAGACCTACCAGGGTCGTAGCAGTTGCAGCTGTGACTGGGCCCTTTTGCTCCACCACTGTCCTAAAATCATTAGTCTGCATTGTTTTAGAAAAACTGTTACATGATGCTAAAAAAAGGTATTGGTTATTGGTATCGGCGAGTTCTTGAGGAAACGTATCGGTACTTATAATTGGTCTGGAAAAAAAGGTATGGGTGCATCCCTACTTGTTGGTCATCATAGGAAAGATGAAAGGAAAGACCAAATGAATATACTGTACATATATTATAGATATAAGACCATTTTTACTGCTCATGGAGCAAACATCATTTGATAATATTAGCATATCACTTTTAACACGGGTGTTGGAGAATTTGGTCTGTAAAGCATGTTTGAGTTGCAAATATCTATAAAACAAGGTAGATGAGAGCTCTAGTTTTTGGCAAGTGGAAAATGGCTTCAGGGTAGTAGAGACAAATAGCTGAGACAATTTGATTAGGCAATTAGATCACCAAAAGACATTCCATCAAGATCAGATGGTCCAGAAGGTCTGGGCTATCCCATAACACGATAAAATTAAAAGGTTGCCTCATTGAACTGATAGGCTTACATGTACACCACACATTGTACAGCAGGAAAACTGTGGGGTAGCATTGTATGCACCTCAAAAGTCGGGAGGCATCCAAAAATCCCATAATTATTGAAATGGTAAGGAGCTCTCCTAATATAAATCTTGTTGGGCTATTTAAGTGTAAATGTTGGAGCTCTCCAGCAAGAAAATAAAGCTATGGGTATGATACCACAAGACCCCCTGACCTTGCCCCTCTAAAGTTTTGCAAGAGCAATTATGGGCCTTGTACCTGTCCAAATAAATCATTGAATATGGACTGGAAAAGAAACAAAGAAAGATTAAAGGAGAACTATGGGGTTACGGCTTTCCCCATAGTTCTCCTTAGGGTAACGGGAGGACACAAACTAGCGTCCTCCCGTCACCCTAGGCTCAGTATACCGCGAGCTGTAGCTCGCGGTATACTGAGACGCCGCAGCTGAAGCAGATCCCGACAATTGTGCCGGGATCCGCCCAGCTGCGTGACTGACAGCTGGCTCTGCCTATCTAGAGGCAGAGCTAGCTGTACCCGCCCCCTCCCCCGTCCGTTCCGCCAGTCAGCGCTGGCGGATCGGAGCGGGGAGGGGGGAATCCAGCCCCTCCCCTGTCACGGCAGAGAGCCGTGACAGGATCGAGAGGTGAGCGAACGCCGGTATGTGTTCGCTCACCTCCCGATCTACTGAGCCGACCTGTGACAGTCTCATTGTCACAGGTCGGCTAGAACTATGAGGTGAGTGAAAAGCACTCACCTCATAGTTCTCCTTTAAGGAAACCATATAAAAGCATTCTGTAGCATACACAACATTTTAGGGATAAGCACCATTTGCAATAGATTGATATGACCCACAACTGATAAATGCAATTTGGATAAAGATTGTAATCTTTTCAAAGTATCAGTCATAAATAGGTTCCAGTTCATTTTCATATACTCTAAAGGATTTGCAGAAACTTGATCCCTATATAGGGAAAAGAGGTAACACTTGTAATGTGAGATAGCGGGGTTGATTTACTAACCTTATAAACAAACCACGAACATGTATACACCTCTGTAGTGTGTTCCCTCCCAGCATGATCTATGGGTGGAATCTAAACACCTTTGTAGTGTGTACACACCCAGCAGGTGTGTTGTGCAAAGCCTTGCATGAATTGCAAGGTGTTGTTGTGCAAATTAGCTCTATGTTGTGTTGCTTGCGTTGATGAATGCAGGAATGTAAATGCATGAGCTAACCATTTTTGTCTAAACTGTGAAGCAGCATTATATATGCATCATGTGCATGATTTTTCCATATATGGCATTAGTGGAAATATGGTTTTAGAGACTTTTTGGTTGATAAATACGTTTTGCTGTGTGAAAATCACACGCACCTGGTGAGTGCGTGTGTTTAGGTTAGTAAATCACCCCCAATGTCTCCAATAACGTAAAAGGGGGAACAGTGGATCAATAGGCAAAACAGCTGACTTCTGCCACTTTACCTGGAACCACAAAAATGTACCAAAAGTATTTAACATCCCTAACAAATGCTGCAATGAGTCAGCAGTATCACCCAGACAGGCCAGGGTATCATCAGCATACATTGAAATACATTCCCCAAAAGTATCATAGCTAAGGCCTGTCAGGAAGCATGAACACCAAGATAGCCATTGGTTCTACCACTAAGGCAAAAATTACAGGTGATAAAGGGCATCCCTTCCTAGCGCCCAATGTAAAAGTGTCTGCTCAGCGAAACATCCCCTGGTCGTTTTCTTAGCCTTAGGATATTTGAATAAAAGTTGAATCCATGCAATAAACATTGGGCTCATAGTGTAGCGGGGCAAAACAGCCCCGCTACAAAAGCGTCTCTATCCCAAGTGAAAGGTTTTCATCATATCTAATTAAAGAATTGTCTTGTTGCCCTTGTTTGTATGCGGTAGCTGAAGATTGAAAAACAGTCTATGTATATTCATGGAGATATTTCTATTTGGAAAAAAATCCTGATTGACCATGGAGAAAAACGTTAGATAGTCTAAGGGCTAGGATTATTGCAAAGTTTTTTCAGTCAGCGTTTAACAGAGAGATAGTTTTTTAAAAGTAAGTTAATAACAGCTTGGTAATGAGAGTAAGATAGAGAACCAACAGCAAAAGTTTAATTGAGTGTCGTAAATAAGCGGGGTAATAACATATCTTTTATTAACCTCAATGTGAAGTCCATATGGTCGCAGAGCCTTCTTATTTGGCAAAGTGGATGTATTTGTCCAAATAGTTAGCGCTTGGTGGAGGTCTCCATACGCCACACTCAGATGGGAATTCCAGAATTGGACATCAATAAGTGGCATAGAGGAGGCTGCTGCTCAATAAAAGGTTGGAAAGCCTCAGAGTGCATGTAAAACAAAGAAGAAAAAAGAACAGCGCCTTGGCAAAGTGGATAATGAGAATCTGGAGTTCCTCTAATGCAGTAGGGGCATCAAGTATAATTTTGCGAAGGGATTCAAGCTGAAGGAATGTCATAGAATCTATTTAGTGAGACAGGTCATCACCGAAGTAAGTTGCTCTAGATACATACAAAGACTGGTAAAGACTAGACAATTCCTGTACAACTGATGTAGAGATAGAAACTGTATTATCAGAAATTGGATTAGGCTCTTAAGCCAGTAAGAGCCAATGTATTACAGTTAATTTTCTTTCTATAGCAGATATAGACAGAGTAGTCTTCTACCAGAAGATGCAGAGTGAGATCTGTGCTCTCTGTAGAAAGCAGTGATCTAAATTAAATATAATTATAAATACAAAAGTACAATGTTTGACAGCATAACTAGTCCTACTTCCGGACTTCCACACAGTCTTATAGCAAGTATCTGCATATATATAATCCTTCTTGTCATGTTAATGCCCACTATTCATCTTCCTCTTATACTGTACTTGCATGTGTATTTTCTGTTCCTCTTTCTCCTTCTTTGTCACTGTTGAATCCTATCCTTTTTGTGCATATGTTTATTCACACTCATTCCCCTACTATTCACTTGAACAATATGGGTATTTACAAGGATACATGTGTTTTTTATTTAGAGAAAACTGAGCTTCCACATAATTCACCTTTTCTGGTCTGACAAGGCATCTAGAAAGATATCCAGGTAGCAATATAATAAACAGATATGTTTATTTGTTCTACTCTATATGTGTAGACCCAGCAGCTAGACTATACTTAGGGTTTAGGTTCAGATTCACCACAATCATGGATTTGCCATAAATCCTGTTTGTTCGAAATTTGACGTCTCAATATTTTAAAACAGAATCCACTGCGTGTCCTTTGAACCATGGCCAACTGGCTTAGAGGGACCTATTATTATGGCATTTTTTTTAGATTTAGTTTGTTGATTTAAGAACAGCAGTCACTAAACTTTTTTTTTCTACTTGGCTTTCCTTATAAAAATAAAAAGTGGAATCTTGCCTCATATCCAACTCGCTCTCTCGATGTCACCTGAAAGTCTTGATTACTGTGTATTGGCACAGCCTTACTCATGCTGTAATGTTGTCTTGTATTGTACAAAACCTTAATAAAAATTTATTATTAAATAAATAATAAAAAAAATAAAAAGTGTCTTTTTTTCATGGGATTTGTTGTGTTTTCATTTATTTTTGAGCTTATTGACTTTCATTGTATGTTGATGGGGCCTTTTTTAAGCTTTGGGATGCTTTAACAGCATAATTTACTTGTTGCTGGCCATCTGCTCTTAGAGCTGCCTTTTAATCCCAGCCTGCATCATGTGAAAGAAAAAAAAAGTGCAAAAATAGTGTGGATCTAAGCCACCTCACATTCTATCATGCACTACACTTCCCTATGCCCAAAGTAAAAATGAAAGTTAAAGGTGGCCATACACTTTACAACCATTGCAAGATCTTGCGATGGTTGTAAAGTAATTAAAAAAAAACGTACAATCTGCCCATCTTGGACAGGCAGATCGTACTTGCGATAATCGCAAGCCCGCCCCTCTGAGGGGCAGGCTTCCCATGACCGCAATGCTAGGGCACCTTAAGAATACACTAGTTAGGCCTATTCTCCCTGACTAAAACTGTTCTCTTGCTGGCCAATTTTACGCTGTTTTATCATCTGCTGTCTCTAAATTCTTAACTGTAAGCACCTGCCGTATTTTTTTTAGAAAGAACAAGTACAGCCTAAGCAAACCAGTGGCCAATTTTTGCCAGCTGCTTGTGTCACAGCTAAAGCTACCTGAAATTAGATCAGATTGTATGCTGCAGCTGTATGTAGTTCAAGCTAATTGTAAAAGAAAATAATCAATTCCACTGCCAAATATGCACTGCTAGAATATGCTGACACTGAGGCGCTCCGTGAAAATGATACTGTTCTGTAACACCATGTAAAGCTTTCAGTCAAGCCCCAATCCCTGTAATTTAAAGATATGGCATTCTGTCCATGTTGCTATTGAAACTATGTGAAAAGGACCCTCTCTCTACTGTACAGTATTTATATATATATATATTTTTGCATTGGTGCAGGTCAACCAGATTGACACACTTTTTTGACAAAAGCTTGCCTTTTAGCCATCAAATGGCTAAAATTGACTAGCAGGATTCCAATCCCTATGGACTTGAATAGGATTTCCTGAACCCCCAACGTACTTGGGAAGATTGGCTAATTAGTAGTCAGAATATTTAGTTAGTACACACATTAGTGGTGAATTTATTTCTACCAAGTAGAAATGGTTTAACTAATATCTATCTCTACACACCTTTGTTCATTTGAGTGTTATTTCTAAAATATTAATAGTTGTATTTTTGCATTTAGAAACACATTTATCCCTTTCCTAAAGCAATCTAGAGGATTATTGACAAAGCTGCCGAAGGCAGCCGTGTGAATAACCGACCTGAAGTGAAGTGAGCTATTCACTTCAGGCTTGTACGGCTGAAATCATACATCGTACATCGGCTGAAATCAGCGGTTCATCGGCTTTCTTTAGCTGGCTTCGGGTCGGCCGACCTGAAGTGCAGAAGGAGCTCGACTCAGCCGATCCAACATCTGGATCGGCTGAGTCGAACCTCCGGCAGGCTCTAGAAACTGCAGCTTGGCAATCATGCTGTTATTAATTATATGATATACCAGAACACCCAGATTGCTCTCCATTATAAAGTCACTGGGTTGTACTCCCTCTTGTATAGCACATGATTAGTTTTCGCTCCAAGTGGAGGCTGCATTTATCAACATTAAGGGGGTTATTTACTAAGCTGCTGAAGGCAGCCGAGTGAATAACTGGGCTGAAGTGAAGTCAGCCAAATGGCAGGGAGTGAATAGCTGATTGCTGCCGAGTAGCATTCGGTTTGGTTATTCTGCTCGCTACCTCCGAGGTAGCGAGCAGAATGAAAAGAATGTGTACAAATGGACCTGCGCTATGGGGATAGTGATACACCCAGCTGCTGTGGTCAATTTTTATGTAATACACACAAATTAGCTCAATGAAATCCAAATGACACTGTGCTCAAGTGAATGATCTATATAAAATGTGATTCAAATCTGACAAGTTTTGTCTATGACGCGATTTTCTCAGAAACCACTACCTTCAAAAGTGGAATGTAATAAAGTGAAAAATATCTGCAAGAAAATAAAATATAAAAAAAAGGTATAAATCCGTGATATAAACAAGTTACATGTAAATAAAAACAACAAACTATAAAGTATCATAGTAAATGTCCATATGTGAAGATTATATTGTTCCGTGCGTCTCAGTGCTCCACATGTATTAACAGAAAAGGTCCGCACTCACCAGATAGCCTTTGTAAACACGCTTGGGGTATATCCAATTGTTGGTCTGCATCTCAACAATCCCTGTGAGAGACGTTCAGCAGCACCACCTTCTCCGGCTCTATACAGATATAAAAGCCCCACGACTTCTCCACTTCAAGTCTCCTCATAAAGGAGGTCCAGAAAGCGACCAAAAATAGCTCAATGGGAATAAATAAGGACATTCATAGTGCAGTATGTCCAATAAAAACTTTTTTATTAAAAGGTTAAAAATACTCACAAGAGTCAAGAAGCAAATCGCATAAAAACACAACTTCATGTAAACAAAGGGGAAAAAAAAGAAACAGCATGGGGTCCCCCTCACGATCTATACCAGACCCTACCCTTTACCAAAAAAATTATGCGTAAGGTACACCCCAAATTCGTATCAGGCCCTTTAGGTCTGGTAGAAATTTTAAGGAGGAACCCCACCCCCAAAATGGGGGGGGGGGAAACATGGGCACAAGGGCCTCTTTTCTTTTTTTTATAAATCCGTGTTTATTGAACAAAATGACAAGCAGACATTTGCATGTAGCACAAAAGAATAAGGACCGCACGCAGGCAGTCTACTGATTCACATTTGTAATGTATGAGCATACATGTCATTAAAGTTAGCAAATTCTTAAACGAGTCAAACTTCCCTGAGGCTCAGCGGTACAGCTCCATTAAGCGGTCCTGGTGAAAATAACATATAAGTTGCTGGCTGAAACAGTACACATCATATTTCGGATGCGCATCTAGGCCACCTTATTGCATCAAGTGGTAATGCTTTGGGCTGTGCCCACCCATCTTAGCTCCCTTCCATGAGGCATGGTAACCGGACTAGTGGACCCAGGATGGGCACAGAGATGTATGCACTCTAAGGGTAAGGTGAATGAGGCAAGTACCCCGAGGGGCAAAGCAGTAAAAAGAAGAGGAAGGAAGGTTGAAAGGAAGTAAGCAGTGTGGGGTAGGGGGGAACGGGAAGAGGAGAGAGGAACGAGGCAGAGAGAGGCCTGCTAATTACAGGACCCGCCTCCAGACATCAGTCAGCTGTCAGTTTTCTTGGACATGCCAGTGGTGCTAGCAGGAGTCTAGGGCACCGGTCCTCCGATCCCGGTGTACCATAGAGGTTTACCTCTCCGGGGTCATGATTTGTAGGTAAGGGCCAGTGGTGATGTAATGTGTCCACGCTCTCCATGTGGTGCGGAACTTCTCTTCCGTATTATGGATGGTGGACGTGAGATCCTCCATGAGATAGATCTCGTTGACCTTTGTGAGCCATAGACGCAATGATGGGGCCAGAGTCGATCTCCAGAGCGCTGGGACGCAGGCTTTCGCTGCATTTAATAAATGCACCGACAGGGAAGCTTTGTATTGGCGACGTGTTAGTTTGGTCCAGTGCAAGAAGAACACCGCTGGGTTCATCTCCAGATCCGGCGACACCAGGTTGTTGATGATGTCTCCCACCTCCGCCCAGAAGTTAATCAACAGGGGGCAACTCCAGAAAATATGGAGCATAGTGCCTCCTTTTGCGCCGCATCTCCAGCATACGTCAGGAATGGCCGGGTTCATCTTGTGGAGAACGTGTGGGACCCTGTACCATCGGGATAGGACCTTATACCCCTGCTCTTGAAATTTGTTGGCGATGGAGCACCTAAGGGCGAAATTTAGCATGTTATCTTTCTGTTCGGGGGAGAATGTAACGCCCAGTTCCACCTCCCACCTCTGCAGGTACTGAGGGGAATACTCTGCTGGGGGTGCAACTAGTAATTTATAGAGCAGAGATAGAGCGTGGCGCACCGGCTCCCCTCGCCCGCAGATGTCTTCAAATGGAGTCAGGGGTCTATCTAATTGAAGGGAGGCAGGAATGGCCAGGAGGAAGTGCCTAGGCTGGTAGGCAGTCCAGACATCCAGGGAGGGGTCTAGCAATGTCTGGAGGTCAGGTACCAACATCCAGGAGCCCCCCACTCGAAAGTCTTGCACACGAAACTTGTTGAGGCCCACGAGGCTATGTAAGCATCTGTGTTCCAGGCCCACCGGGAAGTCCAGATCTCCGATCACTGGGGTGAGCGGGGAAGGGAACGGGGAGAGTCGGGTTGACCTAAAAAGGGATTGCACGATCCTAAGCATGGCCCCAATTATGGGGTGCTGGAAGCATACTGACGGTAAAGCGCCGGATAGCCACGGGAGTCCTGTCAGTGGCACCGGAGTCTTGTCAGCAGCACCGGAGCAACCTGCACCTCCATGCGCACCCACTGTTTGTGGACTGAGTGGCAGCACCAATCTATTACTCTATTGAGGTGCACGGCTCTATAATAGAGGGCCACGTCAGGCAACCCAATCCCCCCTGAGGCTTTTGGCATGGTAAGGAGACGTCTACTTATTCTGGGTGCCCCATTCGCCCAGATGTATGACAAGAACAGCCTGCGGAGGCGGGTAAAGAAAGCTGGCGGGAGACAGATAGGCAGCGCTTGCATTATGAATAGGATCCTAGGCAGTATGGTCATTTTGAGCGCGGTACAGCGACCAAACCAAGTGACCCTGAGAGCCTGCCATTTCATCAGGTCTTGTTTAATCTGGAGCAGAAGAGGAATAATGTTGGCGTCATATAATGATTCCAGATCAGGGGTGAGAAAGGTGCCCAAGTAGGGCAGAGAACGTTCCTCCCATTGGAATGGGAACTGGGCTCGTATGAAGCCCAATTCTGCCAGGGGTAGAGTGATGTTCAAAGCTGCCAACTTAGCCCAATTAATGGCCGAATTCGAGAGGGCTCCATACTCCCTGAACTCCCGCATAAGTTCCGGAAGGGAAGAACGAGGCTGGGATATAAAGAACAGGAGGTCGTCAGCGTACGCTGCGACCTTATGGTCCACCGAATGGAGCCTGTGTCCGGCTATTTGACCATTAAGTCTAACATAACAGAGAAAAGGTTCTAACGCCAGGATATACATCAATGGGGATAGGGGGCAGCCCTGTCGCGTTCCATTCGTGAGAGGGAAGTACGGAGATCTGGTCTCATTGACCCGTATCGCCGCCGTGGGACGAGAGTAAAGGGCAAGCAGCCATGATAGCATATGTGGGCCAAGTCCGATGTGTTGAAGGGTGGACCGTAAGAACGCCCAGTCCACCCTGTCAAATGCCTTTTCGGCATCCGTGGAGAGGATCATCAGCGGGGGGAGGTAGTGGAGCGACCTCCGTGGATGATATTGAGGGCCCTAGTTGTGCTATCCCTGGCCTCCCTAGTTAAGACAAACCCCACCTGATCATCTTGCACTATGTACCGGACGACAGGCGAGAGCCTGTTAGCCAGGATTTTCGCGAACAATTTGATGTCAGCGTTAAGCAGGGCTATTGGGCGATAGCTCCCGCATTGCGCGGGGTCCTTCCCTTCCTTAGGGATCACCACTATATGCGTCCTCAAGGAGTCCAACGGAACCGGGCAGTTGGGGAGTATGGAATTATAGGCTTTCAAGAAATGAGGCGATAACAGATCCTGAAACCCACGGTAATACGGGATCGTGAAACCATCCGGGCCCGGGGCTTTACCCGACTTGGACTGCTTTATCGCTCCCTGTAGTTCCTCCAGGGAGATGGAGCGCTCCAGCCCCTCTCTTTCCTCCATTGAGATGGCCGTGAGGCCCAACTTCTAAAGGTACCTATCTATCGCCGCCAGTCGGGCTGGCGCCTCCCGAATCAGAGGGTCCGGCTGTAGGTTGTATAGCCTGCGGTAGAAGTCGCAAAACTCCTACGCCATGTCCATAGAGAGCGTGAGCCGGGAACCCTGTCTGGAGGTTAGGTGGGAGATGAAAGTTTTATGTTTCGGGCCCCGTAACGCGGCTGCAAGATATTTGCTGGGTTTATTGGCGTGTTCATAGAAAGTCCTACGTCCCCACATGGTGTGTCGCTTAACCTTCAAGAACAGTTGGGCGTTGAGAGCTGCCCGGACCTGTATAAGCTCCTCGTAGGTCACCACTGCGAGAGATCGCTTGTGGACCGCCTCCAATTTGCGGAGACGAGCCACCAGGGCCTCTGTACTGGCAATACCCTCCCGCTTTCGCCGCGCCCCATGTTTGATGGGGATGCCCTGTATAACATATTTGTGAGCCTCCCACACATTCAGAGGGTGAGCCCCGTCCACCCCGTTAGTATGGAAGTAATCCTGCAGGGAGGACGACACCTCCCCCCGAATGACAGGGTCCTGCAAGAGAGACTCATTGAGCCTCCAGGAGGAACAACGGGATGCGGGGGCAAGAATTTCCACCGTTAACTGAATCAGGGCATGGTCAGATAGAAGGGGTGAGCCGACATAACCTTGGACAGGTCCGCGTGGCGAAGCAGGAGGTAATCTATCCTAGAGTAGGATCGGTGTACTGCCGAATAGTAGGTATAATCCCGTCCCTCAGGGAACAGGGAATGCCACACGTCCACAAGATGAAGTTGCTGAAGTGCCAATTTGAACTTCCTGAGAAAAGGGAAGGAGAGGTGGGAGACACCCCTAGAGGTATCCATGATAGGGTCTAGGGCCATGTTAAAATCGCCTCCCAATCAGCGTCCCCTCCTGGAACTCTGCCAGGCGGGCGAGGAAGGTGTCAAGAAACTGGAGCTGGTCCGAGTTGGGCAAATATACATTGGCCAGTGTCACCAAGATCCCGCCCAATCGTCCCTTCACCACCAGATTCCGACCCGTCAACCCAAGTCCAGTCCACCCGTCTAGATATAAATATGCTCACACCTTTGGCTTTGGAGAGCAGGGACACAGCATGATACGCCACCGGGTAGTCACAATTGGCCAGCTTGGGAGCCGCGTCTCGTTTGAAATTAGTTTCCTGTATGAAGACCACCTGTGCCCTAGCTCTCCACAGGTTGGATAGCAACCTACAGCATTTTTCAGGGATGTTGAGGCCCCTGGCATTCAAAAAATAGACTGAGAGCGGAGTCATAGCCTCCACCTGCTATGTACAGGACCTGACAGCGGGCAAGAATGGCAGGAGGGAAAAGAGGGGGGAAGGGGGAAAGGGAGGGCAGGGAGGGCAGGAAGGGTGGGACCCCTCGCGGGGATCGCTCCGGGACCGCAACCGCCCCCCCCAAAGCACCCAACAACCCACGCCTCCTATGAGGCCTACATGCAGAAACCGGGAGGAGGATATGAAAGGCGTCTCCCAACCCCTGTGGGCAGCAGGGACCAATAGGCCCTCCCCCGAGACCTCCACCGGACCAAAGGTTAGGTCCAGCAAGGAGCCAGGAGAGGGCCTTCCCCAATGAGTATCTTATCACTACAACATATTAAGCATAGCCCCTGCAGAAAAACAGTAAAACACAGGGATTGCGACAGATACATAAACACCTGGGGCTGCGTCACATCGTCCATGGGCGGGGATCATCCGACTTCAGTCCACATGTGGGGAGGGTCCATCAGGCTTCGCTCCGTGCGTGGGAAGGACCTTGTGTTGTGCGTCGGCTGGGTCGGCTGCGGGACCGCCTCGGTCTGGGTGCTCCATGTGGGGGTGGATCAAGCGGCAATCGATCATCGGAGAAGTCCAACCAGTTCGGGATGGGAATAGCTTCCGCCCCCAAAAAAGAGAACATTGCCGGCAACTGTCGGGGATGATGTAGTTGGAATGTAGCGTCATCTTTCCTCACGATGAGGTGGTAAGGGTGTCCCCATCTGTAAGAGGCGTCCGAGGAGCGGATGATCTCCAGCAAGGGCCGCAGGGCTCTCCGCATGCAAAGGGTATGTCTGGACAGGTCAGGCATGATGCTAATAGTTGCACCATCAAAGTCCATCGGGCCCTTGTGCCAGGCCTGACACAATATTTCTTCTTTGATCCCATAAAAGTGGACCCGGCATAGGACATCTCTAGGCAGGAAGTTAGTAGATGCCTGTGGGCGGACCCCCAAGACTCGATGGACCCGGTCCAGTTCCATGGCCGCGTCGGGGGGTTTGTCCATGTAGTGATTGAGAATCGCCAGGACTGTGGATCGCAGGTCCCTTCCAGTAGTAGCTTCAGGGATACCTCTCAGGCGCAGGTTGTTTCGCCTGTTACGATTTTCTCCGTCGTCCAGCCTGAGGAATGCCCGTTGTAATCTGTGAGGTCATATCAGCTTGGGCCGATTCCAGGGCGGACATCCTTTGGGTGAGAGAGGCTGTGGAGTCTTCTAATGTGGACACCCGGCCATCTATGGCTGTCACCCTCTGACCAATCTCCTGCACTTCATGCCTGAGGGCCGCCACTATCGTTGCTGCCATGGCCTCTAAGTCTCCCTTAGTGGTGAGCTGCGGGAGGATCTCTCTCCAGTTCCCCCCCCTCCCCCCCTCGATTGTCGGGCGGCTGCCCGTGTCTGAAGACAAGAGTACAGGCGAGGAGATGGGGGATGGGGACCGGCCCCGATTGCGGGTCGGTTCTGGGACATCTGGTGGAGGTGCCGCCGTCTTGCCCCTAGTCTTAGAGGGCGTGGAGCCTGCTGCCGCAGATCGCGTGGTCGCCATGTTGGGCCCGCCTACCCGGCCCGAGGTGTCAGCCGGGACTAAGAAGACTGTCAGGGCAGACTGTCGGGAGCTCCGGATCTGCGGCTGGGTGTCCTGAGGCCGGGACATGCGTGATATGTGCTGTAACGTCTCCTGGATAGTGGGTGAGTGCCGGCCGATGCAGAGCTCCAGAAAGACGCGTCTTTACGGCGCCATTGCTAAGCCACGCCCCCCCCCACAAGGGCCTCTTTTCTACTAGCCCTGGGGCATTGGTCGTGGGGTTCTGCGGGCAGGGGGGCTTACTTTCCTTCGGTGTACCACTTTAATAAAGGGGCACTCAGATGCGGCCCCCTTTGTGAATGAGCAAGGGGTACTTGTACCCCTACTCATTCACTAAAGGCTTAAAGTAAAAATGTAAGTAAAAAGCCCACACTTTTGTAATAATTCCTCTAGTTGAAATAAAAAACACCACAACATTTTTTGACAATTCCTTTATTAAAAAATGTCCCAAACATTAATCCAACGATGTTATCCAGGGTAGATCACAACGTCCAGTGTTGTCCATGACTACGACTAGTTGAAATATGAAAAACTGACACCCGCCAATCCATCCGCATGTGACAAACTCCCACCCAAAATTACATAGTTACATAGTTACATAGTATTTGAGGTTGAATAAAGACATTAGTCCATCAAGTCCAACCTATAGGATCTTATTCCTAGGAGTACTACTTGTACCCCTGTATATTACGGTCCCTTAAGAAATCGTCCAAAAGTTTCTTGAACAATTCCACATTCTTTGCTGAAATCACCGACTGTGGCAGTGAGTTCCAGACCTTGACCGCTCTAACTGTGAAGAACCCCCTTCGCCCCTTGTGCTGGAACTTCTTTTCCACCAATTTTAGGTGATGGCCTCTAGTTTTTTTAATGGAGTTAATTTTAAACAGTTTATTGCTATTGTTGCTGTCACCATAGAACATTTTGTACATTGAAATCATATCCCCCCTTAATCTCCTCACCTCCAATGTGAACATGTTTAAATTTAATAGCCTCGTCTCGTAGCTCTGGTCCTCCATACCCCTAACTTTTTCCAGCTCAATTACATCTTTCCTTAGTACTGGTGACCAGAACTGGACCGCATACTCCAGATGAGGTCGAACCAATGATCTATAAAGTGGCAAAATTATAGACTTGTCCCTGCAATAGATCCCCCTTTTAATACAGGACAAAGCCCTACTAGCTTTGTTTACAGCAGCCTGGCACTGCAAGTTACCCTTCAATCTATGGTCCACAATGACCCCCAAATCTCTCTCCATTTCTGACTTCCCCAGCGGCATTCCCATAATGGTATACCCCATTTTTTTTTTTCTGCCAAAGTGCATTACTTTGCATTTATCGACATTAAACCTCATCTGCCACATTAATGCCCATTCCCCTATTTTATCTAAGTCCTCCTGTAATGCCACAATGTCTAAGTCTGTGTCTATTACCCTCCCTATTTTAGTATAATCCGCAAACATGGAAATATCGCTGTTAACACCTTCCCCGATGTCATCAATAAATAAGTTGAACAATATGGGACCCAGCACAGAACCCTGAGGAACACCGCTCATTACGCTAGCCCAGTCTGAAAAGGTGCCATTTACAGACACCCTCTGGACCCGTTCCCGTAGCCAATTCTCTATCCACGTACACACCACCTCATCTATGCCCATAGCCCTTAGCATGTGAAGTAAGCGCTTGTGTGGTACCGTATCAAAAGCCTTTGCGAAATCCAGATATACCACATCTACCGGCTTCCCTCCATCCATATCTCTACTCACCCCCTCATAAAAAGTTAATAAGTTAGTTAGGCAGGAACGGTCTTTCCTGAACCCGTGCTGATTGTCATTAACTATCCCGTTTTCCTGAACAAACTCTAACAGATAATCCTTTATTATTCCCTCTAGCAGTTTACAAACTACCGATGTTAGACTGACTGGCCTATAGTTCCCAGGTTGGCACCTAGCCCCCTTTTTGAATATTGGGACCACAGTAGCCCTCCGCCAATCACAGGGAATCCTACCAGTCATTAAGGAGTCCTTAAAAATGAGGATTAATGGTCTAGTTATAACCTGGCTTAATTCCTTAAGTACCTTGGGGTGCAGGTTATCCGGACCCAGAAAAAAGCGTTCAGTGCTTCGGCCCACTCCTTGTCATTTGTGACTAGCTTCCCGCTTTCATCCTTTACCGGGCCTATCTGCTCCTTTCTCACCTTTTTACTATTAATATATTGGTAGAATTTTTTGGGGTTATTTTTACTATCTATGGCGATATGCTTTTCGCACTCAGTTTTAGCTGCCCGGATTACTAGTTTGCATTTTTCGTTACATTCTTTGTAGTTAAGGAACGCCAATGCCGTCCCCTCCGTCTTATATTTTATAAATGCCGCTCTCTTGTCCTTGACTTGTTGTTTTACAGTTTTATTAAGCCATATTGGTTTAGTCTTTGATCTTTTGATTTTGCTCCCTAAAGGTATACACAGTCCAGACATGTTTCCGCTATACCCACTATGTCGAAGTCCTCTTCAATTAGCCTAATTTCAAGCTCTTCTAATTTATTTGCCAGACTTCTAGCGTTGGTGTACATGCATTTAATTCCTCTAATTTTGTGAGACCAAAGTTTATTACCTTGTTGTTCCCCACTATTTTTATTGTTATTATTTTACATTCTGACAGATGACGGCAAAATATAAACAATTAGGCGGAGCTAGTGGTGACATCACCGCTAGCTGTGCCTAACTGTTTACATTTGTCCAGCACCTGTCACTCTCTTCCTCTCTCTTGGGACAGATCAAAATAAATGGGCAGAGTCGGTCGTGACATCCCGGCTGGCTCCACCCAGTTGTTGTCACTTAATGACAGCCCACTGTCCTCAAGGATGCTGGGATGTCATTGAATGACAACAACTGGGTGGAGGCAGCCGTGACATCAGGGCTGGCTCCACCCAGTTGTTTACATTTGCCGGGAGAACGATCTGCTTTGGCAGAATGTTCTGCTCGCTTCAGGTGTGTCTTCCGCACAGCCGAGCCGAAGCATATGCTTTTGGCTCAGCTAAGCTGCTTGGCTGCCTTCGGCTGCTGTACGGGCTATTGTGAATAGCCCGTACAGCAGCCCTTCGGTTCAGCTGAACCGGCAGCCGAAATAAGCCAAAGGATTAGACAATGCTTCGGCTTAATCCTTCAACTCCTTTGTGAATAACCCTCTAAATCTCATTTGCCATGTAGTTGCCCAATCAAACAGTATATCTAGGTCAGATTTTAAGTCTACGATGCCCTGTACAGATTTCTTTCATTTGAAAAAACATAAATGGTATTTGTAATTCCAAACTCTACATAATTTATAAACAGGTTAAAAGCTAACATTCACTAAACCTTGGGGTACACCACTAACAACCTTAGACCATTCAGAACTGATTCTGAATTAATAGTAAATTAATAATCACTACTCTTGGAATGCCTTTAAGACAGACAGTTTTCAAAAAATGTACAGAATAAATTATCTAAGCCCAAACACCTTAACTTATATTAGCTGTTTGTGGAGAACTGTGTCAAAGCTTTAGCACAGACCAATCACCACTTTGTCTAATATTTGTTTACTTCCTCTTTAAAATAAAGTACATTTGTCTGATAGCTTTAGCAAATTATTACTGATTTCACGTTCCTTACAAGGAACCTAATTTGCATTTTTATTTTAAAGTTGATAATTTGTTTTTAATTTAGTGTTAGATACTTATAGCGTTTACACTGTAAACAGATCCAAAAATGTAAAATGCTGAAGTTGTAGATTTAAAGAAAAAAACAATGCATAATTGGAGTGTTCTAAATTGGTTCATGTTTGATCGCTTCAGGACTGTTTTCTATCTGCCAAGTTGCAGCATGTCTATAACTTCCATTTTTCAGCTTAATAGAAATAGTTGCTTTCCTTCCTACTTCTGAATCATTACCTGAAATATGTCAAACCAAACTGTCAAAAGATTCTGTATCCATTAGGCATAAGAGCTATTTTAAAAGTACATAAACTTTGTTTGACAATAATATTACCAATAATAAGAGATGAACAAATAATGAAAATCCACTCTGCTTGCAATTTAACGGATCCATTCCTGCAATCATTTAATTTGCTATTCCAGCAGTAATTAATACAGTTAATCATTTTTTTTAAATAGGGGTTTTTTTTTAACCCCATGGCTGTAGGCTAATAGTATGCAAGTGCACTGGCTGGAAAATAGCTATGAGAATACTCAAAAAAAATAATAGTGATGAGTAAGTTGATTCACCCAGATCATGATTCAATGTGCATTGAGACATTTCGTGAGAGACAACAATCCATCACATTTTGATTTGTGCTAAGTCCTTTTCATGTGCAAGGTGGTTGTGTGTTGGCTTGCAGGGCTCCCATAATGCCTTATTGTCTTAACACAGGTTTGCTCTGGACACAGTGGCTCCATCTTAAGAATATCTGTTCACTTCCCCCATCACCATTCCTCTATTTATATTTTGACTCTACATAACAAATACTTTTGTGAGTGCATTAATATTATTCATCATTTCACAGCAAAGCTTTTTTTTTAATGCTACACTATGCTAGACTTGTGCGCCGTCAAAAAATGTGTTCCGTTTCGGAATAGACGTTATTTCGTATTTCGTAATTCGTGTCCGAAACTCAATTTAGGATTCGTACAAAATATGAATTTTCGTTAGTTTCGGCACATTTTCGTAACTGTACGAACATTCGTTATGATGAAGTTAAAAAGCAAAAATACCTTTGTTAATATTGGAGTCGAAGTGGTAGTTGTTTTTTTATCCGAAATACGAATTTCTGCTTTGGGTGCAGGTTTGCCAGGAGGTAGCCCAACCTCCTTAAAAGCATAGGGACACACCAGAGGCCCCGCAGATCACAATGGCAGCTGAAGCCCCAAGCCATTGGTGTGTTCCTATGCATTTAAGGAAGTTGGGCTACCTCCTGGCAAACCTGCACCCAATGTATCCTTTGCTGTATATGCAAGAATTTTGAATAAATAACTCCCAGACCGTTCCTGGGAAAATGCCTAGGAGGGTCACTAAACAGGTATAAGGGCTCGTCACTTTCACAAAGACATTAGAGGAAATAAACCAGAGAAGATAGTGGAGACTTTTTTGAGTTGCCCTTTGTTGGAAATATTACCACACAAACATATAGGTAAATTTACAACATTTTATTAATACATCTCATTAAAACCGTAGACATTTAAAAGCAAAAAGAACCAGAACACAATACCCTTGTGACTGACCCACTGGTCCCACATCAATCTGCACCTCCACAGAGGCTAAGAGATAGACAAAGTTCAAACCCATAAAGGGCATATGTAGCCATAGGTGAGCTGAGGTCTTGCGGAGCTGAAGAATAATTTTGTCTCAACACGTTTCACCTGTAAAGGCTTCCTCAGGAGAGGGACCTAGTGCCTAAAGAATAAAATGGGCTATGCCACAGGCATCAAAAGGACATCCCAATCCCAATGTCCAAAAAACATATCCCCCCTCCACCAACAATTATGGGGGGCCCAACTGAGACCACAGGAGGGGTAGAGCTTCAAACGATACCACCAGGGTGCTGTGCTAAAGTCAAGCTTTTAGGAGATGTACAGGTGAAACTCCAATAATTAGAATATCGTGCAAAAGTTCATTTATTTCACTAATGCAACTTAAAAGGCGAAACTAATATATGAGATAGACTCATTACATGCAAAGCAAGATAGTGTCACGGCCGCCGCCATCACCAGCCAGCGAGGAGGGAGGATGCGGCAGCCAGCCGCTCCTTCGTTGGGCCGATTGCGTTCCAGGGTGGAGCGCACGCTCGTCACTTCCGGCTTTCGGGACCGCGTGCGTTCCACCGTGGAACGTGGAAGTGCACCAATGCGTGCCTCGGCTCCTCCTTCACTTCTGAGCCCTATTTAAACGCCCAGACGAGACAGCATGGCGTTCCAATATTGAGTCAGAACGCCTGCTGTCTCCTGGGACCCTCCAAACTACAGACTGTGCCTCCAGCTTATCAAAACTACCCGGACACCACCAAGGACCCCCAGCTACTCCCATTCCAGCTTATGCTCCAAAGCGCAAGTACTCTTAGTGCAGTTGCACACCATTAACATTTAAACTGTCTCTGAGTATATACTGCAAGCTTAACTACAATACTGGGGGACTGTTCACTGCTACTGTTGTAGATAACCTTCTAGATCCTGCTAAATCATTGACCATTGAAGTTATCCATTGCTCGTCCAATAGCACACTTAACTTTAACCCTTGCCACTCTATTACTAAACCTGAGGCTGTGATGCAAGGTACCCTAACTCTCAGTTCACATAGAGAGTGAAACCAGGGTACCAGACCTGAGAAGCCTCCGCAGCTGTGATCCACGTGACCATTATCCATACAGGCGTGACAGATAGTTCAAGCCGTGATTTGTCATAATTGTGATGATTATGGCTTACAGCTCATGAAAACCCCAAATCCACAATCTCAGAAAATAAGAATATTACATGCAATCAATAAAACAAGGATTGTACATAGAACAATATCGGACCTCTGAAAAGTATAAGCATGCATATGTACTCAGTACCTAGTTTGGGCCCCTTTTGCAGCAATTACTGCCTCAATGCGGCGTGGCATGGAAGCTATCAGCCTGTGGCACTGCTGAGGTGTTGTGGAAGACCAGGATGCTTCAATAGCGGCCTTCAGCTCTTCTGCATTGTTCGGTCTCATGTCTCTCATCTTTCTCTTGGCAATGCCCCATAGATTCTCTATGGGGTTCAGGTCAGGCGAGTTTGCTGGCCAATCAAGCACAGTAATCCCACGGTCATTGAACCAGGTTTTGGTGCTTTTGGCAGTGTGGGCAGGTGCCAAGTCCTGCTGGAAAATGAAGGCAGCATCCCCATAGAGCTCGTCTGCGGAAGGAAGCATGAATTGCTCCAAAATCTCCTGGTAGACAGCTGCGTTGACCCTGGACTTAATGAAGCACAGTGGACCAACACCAGCATATGACATGGCTCCTCAAATCAGCACAGACTGTGGAAACCTCACACTGGACTTCAAGCATCTTGCAGTGTGTGCCTGTCCATTCTTCCTTCATACTCTGGGTCCTTGGTTTCCAAATGAGATGCAAAATTTGCTCTCATCAGAAAAGAGGACTTTGGACCACTGAGCAACAGACCAGGTCTGTTTTTCTTTAGCCCAGGTAAGACGCTTCTGACATTGTTTGTTGTTCAGGAGTGGCTTGACAAGAGGAATACGACATTTGAAGCCCATGTCCAGGATCCGTCTGTGTGTGGTGGCTCTTGATGCACTGACTCCAGCCTCAGTCCACTCCTTGTGAAAGGAGACACTTTTGAATGGCTCTCCAGGCTGCGGTCATCCCTGCTGCTTGTGCACCTTTTTCTTCCACACTTTTCCCTTCCACATAACTTTCTATTATGTGCTTTGATACAGCACTTTGGGAACATCCAACTTCTTTTGCAATTACCTTTTGATGCTTTCCCTCCTTATGGAGGGTGTCAATTATGTTTTTCTGCACAACTGTCAGGTCAGCAGTCTTTCCCATGATTGTGATTCCTACTGAACCAGACTGAGAGACCATTTAAAGGCTCAGGAACCTTTTGCAGGTGTTATGGCTTAATTAGCTGATTAGAGTGGGACACTTTGAGCCTAGAATATTGCACCTTTTCACAATATTCTAATTTTCTGAGATTGTGGATTTGGGGTTTTCATGAGCTATAAGCCATAATCATCACAATTATGACAAATCACGGCTTGAACTATCTTGCTTTGCATGTAATGAATCTATCTCATATATTAGTTTCACCTTTTAAGTTGCATTAGTGAAATAAATGAACTTTTGCACGATATTCTAATTATTCGAGTTTCACCTGTATAGCCAGCATCCCTCCCAGGTGTTGTAATTTTATCTATATGTTTGTGTGGTAATATTTCCAAGAAAGGGTGACTCAAAAAAACAAAACCACACTATCTTCTCTGGTTCATTTCCTTTATTATATATTCTCCAAGATGGAGGCTTTCATAGATTAGTTTTAGGACCATACTACACAGAGGGACCTTGAAGAGTCAGTGTGGCTTTCACATATTTTCCAAACGTTCTGCAACTAAAACCTGTTTTTAACCCTATTAATTAGGCAAGGTATTTTTTGCAGGCTGGCTGGAGAGGGTGCTGTGACATTTTTACTTTTGTACTGTGTAAAGCCCTTCCATGTGCACCTTGTTTTAAGCTAGTTATGAATTGATGAGTGGGATTGCCATTTGTTTTGCTTAATCATATGCAAATCCCACAGCTCATTCATATGTAAATCACAGCTACATATAAATGAGCTGTGGGTGCCAGGCTCCTCCAGCTTCCCTGTGTTCTTGGGCACAGACAAGGAGGGACAGGAAGATAAAAACAGGACTGTCCCAGTAAATCTGGGATAGTTGACAACTATGTGTTCTATATCCTTTAGATTAATAGATAACAGTGCAGTTTGAGGACCTCACTGAGTGATCTATTTAATTTATATCTAATCAGCACCTCACACTACATAGTTTTTGGTAAGTTTAAAGGAGTTTTTACAATTAGATTGAAATGTGCTAACTTTACGCTCATCACACATTAAAATCTAACTACAACCTCCTTTAGATCTAATGTAATGGAAGAGTCTGCCTTATTAGATAGACATTGGTTGGATAGTTCAAGTAGTTCCTTATATTACAAGGTTTAAGTAAATTTAAAAGGAGATTGTACAAATATTGTGCAATCACATTGTAATGTGCATGGTGAGCTTTAGACTGACTCTATTTAGTTAAGAATGAATTTTGATCTATTTCTTTAAAATCCTGTACATGTTTAAAAAAAACTCTTAGTTTGAATTGGAATTGCAGATACTTTTTTTTCAGTTTTACCCAATTGAGCCTCTGTTTGCACAAATTTCTACTACCTTCCCTTAGCCACTGCACCCCCAACAATATTGGTATGCCCATAATCTGTATTTGAGTTCCCTAAATATCCCTACAAAAGCTGCTATGAATACCACAAAATGTAGAAAAAATATAAATATACAAAAACACAGCACATGTGTACAGAAATTGTACAAAACTATTATGCTATATGTGCTATGCACTGTTATGCAAAATAACCCTTATATAAAATTAAATGTAGTGGCAAGTCCCACCAAAAACTGCTTAATAGATTATTGCATATACTTATCTCACAAGGTGCTCCAGTGATTCACAATAGTTAATTACAACCACAATAATATGAATAAATAGTTAATGGATAAGAGTCCACTAAATTATTTTAATAGTGAGATTTTTTTCTCAGAAAACAAATCACAGTCCACCAGTGCTCCACATCCAATGCAGTGCACCCCCTTCTCACAGTAGACTCACTGGAATTTATGACCATGTAACTTAATACAGGTCTATCGCACTTCTAAATTCCAGTAATAATTGTATCTTCCACACCTTCAGACTGTTAGATGAGACATCTGGATGCAGCACAATAAAATGTAAATGTAATGCTTTTGTTTTATTGATGTTTTAAAAACTAGTTTACACTATGAGAGTTGTACTTTTTGTTTTTGGGTGATAACAGTCAGCGCAACTTAGACTGCTGATACCTGGAGGAATCTCTAAAAGTATGGATCATCTCACAGTCTGAAGGTGAAAAGAATGCAAAAGGGTGTAGAATATACAGTACAAGGATTACTGGGAGTTAGCAGTGTGTTAGACCTGTACAGATGTGCTGGAGCAGGCATACCATAAAAGAAAAGCCATTTCCATATTTTACATTTTTCCAGACTCCCAATTATTGTAGCAAGTTTAGAAAGCAGAAGTTTTATTTACAGGTTTCCTGTTAGAGCATAATATTTATATTTCTTTTAGTGACCATGTATGGCCTTTGGTTAGCAAAATGTAACTGGGCATAAACATTGCAAAAACATATGCTTGTGTAGCCACAGACAACACACATCATACAGGGGGTAATTGTTCATGAAGCGCTAGCAGTTGTGAGGGCTGCCATGAAAGGCCAAAGCACATATTTTGGCATTTTGACAAGTTTTCTCCTGTGTTAATTATATATGAACATCCCACAACATGGATCATAATTATGGAATTTGTTGACATGGTATCTTGTGCATTGAATAAAGACCAAGATCATTTTGAGGTGGTGACATGATGTTAAAAATATACCATTGACATGAACCTATTCTGTGGACAATGCTGCTAACATAAAGGGAAAGCAAAATAGTGTACTTTCTAGAATAAGGACAACTCTGAACCAAGCACACAAGGTGTACAAATTTGGATGTCTCCCCCATTTAGTTCACCTAAGGGCTGAAAATGAACCAAAATATTATCCTAAGTGTTAAGGATTGCAATATTGACATGTATTTTAATTTCCAGTTCAAAAATCATTTATTCCACTAATCATGACCTGCTTACTGTAGTAGCCAAATGTAGTTGAGAACCAGGACATGGGCAAACTCCTATCAGAATTGTGGGACTATCAGATCACTAATATCCCATCAATTGATAACCTCTGGATATATGTATTTTGGCCTAACCCGTCACAAATTAGAGATCCTCTGACATACCAGAGCAAGTACATGGTGCTCTGCAAAGTCACCAAAGGGACCTTTCTATTCCACAAAACAAAGCTATGTGTGAAATGCTGTTTAGCATGATCAGGAAGTTTATCAAAGACCAGCAGGGCTCCCTTGGTGAAAAAAAAAATACACTATCTCAACTGTCAGCTGTCAATATTTATAAAGAGATCAGTTGTTCAGGGCTTGCAAGTAATATGAATATATTCTCCAAAGTAAAGTGTCACCAATAGCAGCAATCTGCACAGCTTCTCATAAAGGCAGGGTCTATTATATTTATGATTGTCAGACAGCAATGGACCAGCAGAAGAGGGAGAAAGTGCAACTGTAACAGAGAGAACAGAGTAACAGTATTTTTTAAATTGTTTTAACAGGTGTACATGATATGTCTGTTCAGGTTTTCTTTCCACTGGTTGGCAAATGTTGTAATCCATAGGATCCAGCTTGTCAATCACTTTTGTTTGAATACATTAAAATGTAGTTTATAAATAATGTGAACATTGAACAGCCAGTTTGAGCAAATGTATGGCAAATGTCATGTTGAATTGTTTATAGATAGTCCTTACAGTAGTATTAAACTCTCATACCTTTTTTCAATATTGGATCCAGATCAATCAAATATATAGTACATTGCCCAGCAAAGTATTTCTTAATGTTTTCTTCCCAAACACTTATAGGCTTCATGTTTCATAGCAGTTGGCTCCAACTCTCTCTGTTTGGCTTCCCTGAACTTCTTGTCCAGTACAAGATCACAAGGAGCAGAGCAGTCTCCAGCAGTTGTCCACGTACTAGCTTGGAGAAAGGAGGAGAGAGCCAGCAGAAGAGTGGGTTGCTTTGCTGAGCCTCTGTGTTTGTGGAGACACGCAATGCTTACTAGCACACACAAGGGTGGCTCCATAGGGAAAGGAGCTTCCCTAAAACAGGAGATCTGTTCCAGGGCTCAGGAGACCAGCTGATTTAGCAGTAAATTAAACATTTTAAACAGCAGGAATCAGCATCCATTATAAGTGATTTAATCAGCATTTGAAAGAACTTAAAAACCTTTTGACTTTAACATAATATCTGGAAATGTTAGAGGATTTGTCACTTTGTATAGTAAATTTGAATAGTGCAAATGCTCAGATTCTCAGAAAAGGTACAAATGCTCAGATTCTCAGAAAAGGTAGATGGGTCATCTACAAAAGCTGACCAGAGCATTAAAAAATCATCAATATAGCACATCCAACAAAGCTTATATCCTTGCAATACTAAGTTACAAAGACAAATCGCCTAAAAGGAAACCAAAAACATTTGCAGGTATGGTATTTATATATTGGATCCCATGGTATAGCATCTAAACTGAAAATAACAAGTATCTTAAAAAAAGAGTTGTGAAGGAATAATGTTGAACAAAGGAAACATGTTATACTTTGATAGATTTCCTTCCATTCTAATGCCATTGAAAACTCTTCAATCATTCAGATTCCCTAAACAAATGTAGTGTTAAGACATGTAACCTGGCCTAACATGCTTTTATAAGTGACTAATGCATTACTGTTAACTCTTCTGCTAACTGTTCCTTGCCTATTTTATTAAACCTTATTATTATTATTTACTTTTTTTTTACTTCATGCTTTAGGTACTGCCAAGAGGTCATGTTTTTAGAATTTCCCTTAATGAGACCAGTCAAGTTAAGTCAGTAAAGGATATGAAATCACCAATATAACATAAATAACATCCTGAAAACATGACCCGTTGGGCTTGGATAGAAGGAGTGGCGTTAACAAACATTGTTCAGGTCTCTCACTCTTTTTGCCATGTAAATATTTCTGTGTAATTGTGTGTACTGTTTCAAACTATTTTTTTTATCTTCATTCATTTTTATCTTCATTACTCTAGCTTGTAACACTGACATGATACTGTACCGTAAGATATGATGACCACTAAATAAATCTTTAATCACAGTGATAATAACATGGCTGTATCAGTACACATGAAAAAGTTAAGATATGTTTTACTCAATAAGTACAAAACGTTTTCATTTGAAGACATAGATTAATTGAAAGTAGTTCTGTGACCTTTGCTATACTGGCAAAGGTTGGGTTCACTGTAGTCAATTTCCAATCAATCTAGTGAGGTTAACTACACGTGCCATAGTAGGAAATGAAACAATTACTAACAAATTTTATAGGGATAGTCTATCAAATGTAAAGGGTAATAAGAAAAGTAAATGGAAATATGTCTAAAGTGAGAATTAAACTGTTAAGCTGTTATACTGTAAGATAGGTTTGCCATCGTTGTAACAATATTTACTTCCATTGTTTTTTTTTACAGTTTTATAAATCTGAAGCACAATTAAATGTTTATTAGCTATCAGATAGATCAGGAGATATATGATGACAAATGCGTTCTATGTTTAAGATAATTAATTATAATCCAGTAGTTATCATGCTTTGTTTAATCTGTCCTAATATATGAAACTTATTTTACATATGTTTTGTAAACCATTGGTGATTTTTGTTATTGGTTTACAGACCATGTTATTACTTATAAGCAAACTGTAAACAAGCCTATAGAAATAAGATAGCAGTCATAATATACGACCACAGCACAAATGTTTTGTAGAATAACCGATGCATAAGAAAGCTTGATTGCATTGGGCAACAGTACAAGTATAGTAGACATCCTTGCTGCCAGCCTTTACTTGGGAAAATAATAGCATTGTGCCCGGAAAAGCCAAATGCTAAGGTAGGGGCAGCCTGCTAACATATGATTACTCCAAAAGCCTACTAATACTGGCCTACTTGGATTACAATTTTCTTGTGTGGCTTGGCAAGAAAAAATAAGTGTATGGCTGTATATACATTTTTCTAAGCAAAAGGATCATCTCTTCAAACCAATACATTATGCATTTTCCACATTTGTGAACTCATTAGCTCCGTATCTGTAGTGTTGCATGAATTGTGAATTATTCTGATTCTGAGTATATGCATAAAGATTTGTCCTGTGTACAAAGAGATGTATGATCTCTGACTGCCTGGATTTCTTAAGAGTGCAAAGCTGCCCATACATCTATAGATTATCTGCAGATTTTCTAAGGTCAAATGGAAAAAGTGCAAAAAATTCCTCCACATACGCTAAACTGTGTGGATGGAGAAATCCCCCACTGGGCCAAGCTTCAATATCTTGCTAGTCAGCCCCTCTGGCTGTCAAAATACCTGAACAATGCCTGCATTCAATCAGATTGTTCAGGTATTTTGAGAGCCAGCGGGGCCGACTAGCAAGTTACTGAAGCTTGGCCCAGCTGGAGATTCCTCCATCCACACAATTTAGCACAGATGGCGGAATCTGTTGCACTTTTTCCATCTGACCATAGAAAATCTATAGGTGCATGGCCAGCTTAATTCTGCACAGATCAGGCATATCTACATCAAAATATTTTGGCAAATCAACAATTGATAAATCTGCATTTTTTATTATGTTACTAGTAATTATCCAAGCCATCAGTCCAGTCTTAATGCTTAAGAGCCAGTAACTTACAAAAATAACTGGGACTTCCCCTTTGAAAGAATCAAAACGATTTGGCTTTGAATACTGTTCCCACTGCTGTTATTTTATACAAATGCATAACCTCTTTGTGCTGCCAGTGTTTCTTAGGAAGGCAGAGCTGTCAGGTGTTACAAACAAACCCCCACACATGTAACTGACTATCATTAACACATTCCTGTAAATAACAAAGGTTCCATACTGCCATCCGGCATGCCAGTGACTACTCTGGGCTTAGATACAAGGGTAGCAGGGTAGATTGACAGTTTCCCTTTCTCTTCCACTTGTCATCCCTAGATGTACTGAAGTAGTGGGCAAACTATAAGAGGTGGGCTGTTCCCACTTTAGATCGTGTCATATCCAGACTAAGAAAAAAAACTGACTGTACCTGTTGCGGATGATCCAGTGTTGAATGATTACACTGATAATTACTTGGAAGCCCTTTGCAAATCCTTATTTTCACTAGCAGGCTCTGCTACGCAACCCGCCATAATCATGATGTCTGTCTGTTAGACCTTATGGTAGTGGACTCAGAGGATATTAAAGGATACAGACCCTTTTGTTGCAGAATGCTTATGCTTTCATCCCTACATTATTGTGTTTACAGTTTAACTGATAGTATCCATCAGATCTCCCGAATAAGACTCCTCTCTGTGGACATATGTTGGTCTGAGTAACATCAATGTAAAAATACTTGCCTGGTTATTCACAAAATGGTGAAGAGGTTGGAGAAGGCAGGAGAAGTGAACAATCTAGGACTGGACTGGAAAGTGAGCTGAATTGGAGCATTTTTCCAAACCAGCTATGTTGTCCTAGATTGTTCATTTTTCCTGCCTTCTCCAAACTCTTCAACCTTTTGTGAACAACTCTGTTGGTGAACATTGTTTTGGTGCCTCACAGGACAATTTCATAAATGATATTACTTGTGGTAAGAGTACTCATTTAACCTGACAAAAGAAGCCTAAGCCTCAAATTGGCAAACTTCTACTGTCTCTTAAGTCAAAAAGAGTTTCTTTTGTTTTCCACATGCTTGTTACTTCAAAGACCCCTACAACACAACATTCTGTCATCGTTGGATCAATAGATTCAGTCTCTAGACAAACCAATTCACCTGACATCCAGGACCAGACTGTCTCTGGCCTGATGGGTCAGGAATCCAGCTTTGGAATTTGAAAGGTCTTCCTGCTACTGTCATGGAAGGTCATCACAATGCATGCCAGCATGAAAGACTGGAGAAGAATCCTAGACACTTTGTTTGTGCAGGGGACTTGGACGTGGAATCCTCTTTTCTAATCAACATTCTGTAGATCCATGCAATTTGGTTGTATCTGCAAAACTGGAAAATCCATCTACAGGGTCATCGGAGGATCATTCACAATGACCGCCAATGTAACACAGGTATCCACAGTGACCGCCAATATAACAAAAGTATTCACAATGAATGCCAATATAACAAAAGTATTCACAGTGACCACCATTATAACGAAAGTATTCACACTGACCGTTAATATTACGAAAGTGTTCACACTGACCGTTAATATAATGGAGGTATATACCATACACATACTTAAACATACCTTTTTCTTGCAGTCTTCAGGCTGGTGGGTGGTACTTCTTTCAGTACATGGAGTGCCATGCAGTCCAAGAATACTGTGAGCCCTGGGGGGCGGTGATTTGCATATCAATTAGTTGTGATATATACATAATATACATATGAATGCATTGTGGCTCATTGATATGCAAATACCGCCACCCATTCATATGTTAATGTGCCGGAGGGTGAAAGCTTCAGGGACAGTGCAGGCTTCCAGCAGGCTCTGGAGAGAGCACACAGTGGAGGGAACAGGGGGTGGGGCTCAGACTATAGAAGACTGAAGCTCAGAGCCCCATCCATGCCGCTGCTCCTGCGAATGGGAGGCAGTGTTTTTCTGCCCTTCCCCACCTGCGCCCTCAAGTGGCTGCTTTTGCTGCCTGTATGGGAGCACCGGCACTGCCTCCTGGTCTCTGAGTTCAAAAGCAAACTGGACAGATTTGTCTTCAGATGCAGAGATCCTATGATGGAAGCAGTTAATGCTTTCAAAACTCAGTGGAATTAGTACAGTCTGATCTATGCCTTTCCTTCTCTGAAACTCCTTCACTGTCTGCTCCACAGGATTGAGATGGAGGGCATTCGAGGAATAGGACTGATCTAAGAGGATGTGGTATTTCGACCTGATCAACTTTTGTCAAAAACCCCATTGACACTTCCAGATCAACCAAATCTTCTATCTTAAGGTCCAGTTTACAACCCTGCTTCGTGATCGCTGGCTTTAATGACATGGCTTGAAAGACAGGGGTGTGTAATTTCCACAATTTTGAAAGTTAGCAAGTGTACCTCATGTAATGTCTACCATGGCATAACCACTGCTTCCATTAGAAATACTCTGTTTCAGCAATTCCTGATGGTGCCAGTAGAAGGGAACCAACTTCTTGATCCACCATTTCTCTCTGGCCCAGACAGATCATTGTTCAAGCTTATGTTCTTTAGGAAAAGGTTACACCTTTTCCTGTCAAGTCACATTCTACTAGATCTGTGTGCATCTCATGGGTTTTTAGGCACCAAGCAACTGTTTCCCAGATTTACAATGCTGCCACCTGGTTCACTGTTCATATGTTCTCTATGTTTCATCCGTTCAAGCCTCTTCTGATGCTAGCTTTAGGTGTAAGGTCCTTCAGGCAGCTCTTTGAGGTGCAGGATGCTCACAGTTTTCGTGAAGATTATTAAGGGACACATGTCCAACCCCTCTGTGTTTGCTGTTTGTGATCTACTACTAAGTACTGCTTTTCTGCAATACTGAAGTGTGCTGGGACTGGGAGGAGTTATACCTGACTGACCAATATTTTGTGTTTGCCAATGTCCAAATCCTTCTGTAGGCATCAGTATAACTCCTATAACATCAGAATAACTTAATCATGTGTCCCCTAATGAACCTTTTAAAAATTACAGTAAGTTCAAACTTTTTAGTTTTCTGTTTGAAACCCCTATAATGCTATATGCCACCAGTGTGATTGGTGCACTGTACACTTAACAGCCTATTTATACTTTTTTCATCCAAAATTTATGGTATTTTCACCTGGGAGTCACACGTTTCCATTTTAATCAAATTTAAAAAATGTGTAAATCTTGGGTGAAAGGTGGGTGTTAATGGTTGTTAATCATCAAAAAACTAGCAAACCTAAAAAATCTTACACAGCACCAATATAGTTTCTCTCATGAGCTTCTTGCTTTGTGGAATTTTTTAAGCTTTTACTATACTGTATACAGTAAATAGTAAGCTCCTGGAGCTACAATCACACATTTTGTCAAAGTAAAACTCCTAGTATGTAAACATCAAGGTATTTTGCCAGAAGTCACTGCTCTACAGTTTGTCACAGCTCTACAGTTGCTTACAAAAAATGCTTTTTTAAACCATTCAGTGACTGAAAACAATATTATGCGTGTAACCTGCCACTGTCTTAGCTGGCCTCAGAGTGTAAATATATTGGCTGCTTTCTTTTTTAGAAAAAGTAGGGAGTGAATGTACAGCATGTGCTTGAACTCTGCTACAACAGTATAAATAATGTTGTTTTATTTATTTTTCTGGTAGTAAGTGCAGATCTGTACACTAGCAAGTGCATGTCTGTATTTGACTTAGTCATTGCAAAGTAATATTTTCACCATGCACTAGTACAGTAACTGTTTGTTGCATAAAATGCCTTGTAAAGGGAATTTCAGAAGAATACTGATGCACAAAAACATGGCACCTGCTATAGAGCATTACAAATACCAGCAGTACTTTATACAGCATGTCCATCATTTAGGCTACAAATAATAATAATTTTAATGAATTATTTACCTTCACCTATGGCTTGTCTTCAACGGTTTCCTGATGAAGAAGGTTGCAGAAAAAACACTCCTGTATCTATCTGTGGGAGACAAGCCATTCTGATTTGAGAAAGCTGGTCGGATGTCGGATGTCCAGTGAAACGTCTTGAAGAAAAATTCAGCAAGTCCAGTTGCCTTGATGTATTTTTCACAGATATGACCATGACCTGGATGAATGAGAACCTTCACAGACATGACACACTGTAGAAATATTATTTCCTTTTTTTGCCAGTGCAAAAACTTGTATTTGCAATAAACCAGAGTACATGTAATCTACATGGCACCAAAAGTTTGTTGTACACTGTTTTCAAATTAGAACAGCATAAAAAATTGCCTTGTGGAATAAAGAATGGGAAGAAGGTAAGGTAACAGGGAAAAAGGGGGGAAGATAGAAGATCATTGGAACTCACAGTAAAATAAAGCCTGATCAATCTACATATTTTACAGACACTATATACATATATTACAATAGAAGCTCTACTTAGCATCCTTATAGACCAATATTTTTTCATATTGACTCTGTAAAATAACTTCAGATACGTTTGGGGCATCAATTTGTTTCCACATATTAGTAAAAGTCAATCTAGTGGCAAACAGGATATGAGCTGCAAAATTTCTATATTCTAGTGGATATAGATCAATGACTATGCTTTTAGGTGTCTAGTGCCGTGGTGGCGAACCTTGGCACTCCAGCTGTGCCAAAACTACAAATCCCAAGATGCATCTGCCTCCGGGAGTTATGTCTGTGGCTGTCAGAGCCTTGCAATGCCTCATGGGACTTGTAGTTCCAAAACAGCTGGAGTGCCAAGGTTCGCCATCACTGGTCTAGTGGGTCCCATTTGCTATTGTTTAGGTGTAAAACCCTGTTGTTCCATATCTACTATTGTCCCATTTAATCGAGCCAAAATATTGTCATCAATAGGAGGTAGATCACAAGTATATAAAAATTCAGCAAGGGAAGCCTGTGTGGGATCTTGATCTAGATTATATAAAGAGCTACAGTAATCCTGAAAGGCATTAGCGATTGCTTGGGGATTACACATTTTGGAGGGATATCCCCATCAATAAGGAGTTTTGTTGTTTTGACTTTTGATAGAGATTGCAAACAATGTAACTCCAGAGTAGTGGTCTGGAAAAGTAGTTCTTTCACATAATAAAAGTACGGTACATTTCAGCAACTACTTCCCGATGTTATCGTTAAGGTAAATTGAATGGCTTAGGAAATCTGTCCCTAAGAAGAGGTCGAGGGTAGTAAGGTAGATATAATTTGGTCTATGGGGTCTATTCACGAAGCTGCCGAAGGATCTGGCCGTAGCTTCAGCCGATCCATCGGCTAGCTTTGGGCCCAGGACCCCTTCGGTTCAGTAGAACCAAAGGGGTGCTGTACGGGCTATTCACAATAGCCCGTACAGCTCCCGATCATGGCCGAGCGGCTCGGCTGAGCCAATTTTTTTTATTTTTTTCTATTCTGACATCGATCGTGTTCGGGTTTTTTTCTCTTTTTTTTTTTAAAGCAGCAGAGCCTCCGGACAATAGGAAACTATTGAGCGGAGCTAGCTGTCACTGCTAGCTCCGCACAATCGTTTGCTATTTACTTTTTTAACTTTTTTCACTCTTTTTCTGTTCTGCTCGGTACCTCTGAGGGACCGAGCAGAACAGCCGAGCTGAATGCCGCTCGGCGGCATTCGGCTATTCACTCACTGCTGTTCGGGATCTTTAAGAATAGCCCGAACAGCAGTGAGTAGCCTGCCGGAGGTTCAGCTCAGCCGATCCAGATGTTGGATCGGCTGAGTTGAACTCCTTCTGCACTTCGGGTAAGCCGAACATGCTGAGCATGTTCGGCCAACCTGAAGCCACACAAAGCAAGCCGATGTACGGCTGATTTCAGCCGATGTACGGCTGATTTCAGCAGCTGTACGGCTGAAATTAGCCGTACCAGCCTGAAGTGAATAGCCGAACAGTGTTCAGCTCACTTCACTTCAGATCGGTCATTCACTCGGCTGCCCTCGGCAGCTTCGTGAATAGACCCCTATATATTGCCTGAGATCTGCAGGAGGAAGAGATTTAGCTATGCCCCTGAAGTTGTCTCTGTTTGATCTGTCTCCTAGTTTCAGTTTTAATTCTGAAAGTTGTGATCCATTTCATTATGAGCATTGATTAGCTCATTGTGAGTCTTAGCAAAATTCCCCATTTTATTTTACACATGGTTAACTCTCAAACCAATTTAATTTAGCTCTGTCTGGAATTGGTGCATCATGGAGAGCATATGATTATGTAGAGAACCTCTGGGTGAAACAAGCATGTTTACTCAGAGTTGTATTTGAATAGGTTGGCCAGAAGAAGGATAATCATCTATGTGCTCTATAAAATCCCTGGTATTAGCAGTACCCTACTCATTTACTTGCAGCAGCTTACTTTAGGTAGCAATCTAATGGGATTACTGGTGGATGAAGCTATAAAGAAGCTGTGTTCATCACTAGGATGCAGGGGAGCAATGTGTGGGGGATGATCCAGCTGAGGAGGAAAAAGAATGACCAAATCTGGCACCATCTTGGTACTGTGGTGCTTTTGCTGTACTGAAAATTTGTTTAGTTTCTGGTGCCCCTTCCATGCCTTATGTTTCCTCATCTGCTCTGCTTGACACCCAGATTGTGCTGAAGTGGGATAAGAGGTGTCTCACCATCTCTCGTCGCCTATAGACGCCTTCCTGGCAATGCCAATTTTTAAGCTCTAGTGACTTGCGGCCATCCACTCTGGATACTGACTATGCCCCCAGATATATTCTTTCCTTTTTCACTGCATCCAAATTGTAAATTCATGTTGAAATACAGCATAGTCAAAATTTGTTTGCTGATGTATATTAAAAATAAAAATGTTCCTTGAAGCTGGCCACTCTTTTTTTTTTATGCATGTAATTTGTATTGGTATTTCAAAGGATGCATGACAAAAATTGAATAACGAGTTACAAGAGAAGTGATATTATAACAACAGAGGTATACACTGAGTGGCCAGATTATTATGACTACACCATCAGTACTTCGTTGGGCCACGAGATGACTCCACGAGATGACTCCGTTGGGCCGCCAACGAGATGTCCACGAGATGTTGCCAACTAAATGTCCACGAGATGTTGAAAGGTGATGCGAGGAATCTGACACTGCACTGTTGCCCTTCTGTTGTCCTGTACCAGTCTTGCTACTCTTCGTTCTGCCCTAACATTGACTAGTCGCTGACGGCCACAATTCGCACGTTCAGACCCAGATTTTCGTCTGACAGTCTAGTCTTTAAACACTTTAACAACAGCTGCTCTTGAACATGTAACGAATTCTGCTGTTTTGCTGATACTCGCTCCATGGCTCCGAGCGTCAACAATCACCCATGTTCAAAGGCTATTAAATCGCATTGTTTACCCATATCTTCAGAAAAAAATCACTTCTACTGTCGTGGTAAACAACCTGCTTCCCTATTTATAATGGTCTGGCCCTCTAGCAACTTCAGCGCAAAATGATGGGTAATTTGCCTACAAACGTCAGGTGGTCATAATAATCTGGCCCCATGAGCTCCATATGATCCTATGAACGGATGCAGACGTATCAATCATTCAGGGGGCAGTATACAAGACATTCCTCTCCATCAGTATCATGAATCCACAGTAACATTTCAAACTACACAACTAAAGCTTAATACTTAACGCTTGCCACTCTTTAAAGTATGTAATCTTTAGAGCAGTGGTGGACCTAAGGAACATAGGGCCCTGGTGCAAGATTTTTTTTGTCCCCCCACCAAAAAAAAACACAAATCCCCCATCCACACCACAGCATTTGTGTATAAAGTACTGCTGAGATTTGTAGTCCTCTATAGAGGGTGCCATTATGCATTGCTGCAATGCAGAATGGCACCTGCTATAGAGCATTACAAATACCAGCAGTACTTTATACAGCATGTCCATCATTTAGGCTACAAATAATAATAACTTTAATTAATTATTTACCTTCACCTATGGCTGGTCTTCAACTGTTTCCTGATGAAGAAGGTTGCAGAAAAACACTCCAGTATCTGTGGGAGACAGCGTGCCCGTATGCTCAGGGCCGATGCCCCATTAAGTGCCTGTAGGAAGGCTTCCTCATTCCCCGGCTCCCTCTCCAGTTTCAGGCGGCCGGCGATTCCCAGCATCTCTGCGCCTAGTGTCGGGATCAGTATCTGGCAGGCCCCCCATCTCTGCGCCGGGAGTGTTGGATGATCAGATGGGTATCCAGCAGCCGGCGGGCCCCCCCATCTCCCGGGAGTGTCGGATGATCAGATGACTCGACACTCCTGGCGCAGAGACGGGTGGCCCGCCGGCCGCCGGATACCGATCCAATGGCTTCCGGCGGCCCCCTATCTCTGCACCGGGAGTGTCGGATGATCAGATGACTCGACACTGCCGGCACAGAGACGGGGGGCCCGCCAGATACCGATCTGAGGATGGAGGATACTGTGCTCTACCAGGCTTTAGAGCTTGGGGTTTTTGAAGCACACATGGGATGATAAACAATTTTTTCCTGAACTTTTAAACCCCTATCTCGTTCAGTTTCACTCCTGTTCCTGCTTTAACCATCAGTAAGCAAAAAATTTGCTTAACATCTTTTGAGGCTGAGCATGGAAATAGTCAAGTCACCCGGGAACACTAAAAAAAGTGTTTAAAAGTATTAAAAAGTGGTAAAGACTTTGACAAATACTGTGGATAAACTGGATGGATATTAGACATGTATGAACAGCCCAGTGGTTGTGGGGGTCTGTGAACAGGGGAGGTTTATAGGAATCTGGGGGCCCCCTTTCATAAAGAGGTGAATAGTAGACATGTGCACCAGCAAAAAATTCCTTTAGTTTTGTTTCGTTTTGATTCAGATTTTGCGTTATTTCGTTTTTCGGATTCGGGTCCACAATTGAATTAGTTGCGGGATTCGGACGAAATTCCTTAGCAGTAGTCATTTTTCGGATTTGGGTCAGCAATTGAATTCGTTTCGGGATTCGGATTCGGACGAAATTCGTTAGCGGTAGTCCGGTCGAAAATTGGATGAAATTTCGCTAGTAGCAAAGTGACATTAGAAAAAAAAATGTTTTTTTTTTTACAGTCTGCAAAAAAAAAAAAGCCCCCCCGCCGCACCCACCGAAAATTCGCCGCAAAATCTTCTGCAGCCATTTTGCTGCAACGAAATTTCATCCAATAAACGAAATTTCGACCGGACTACGGCTAATGAATTTCGGGAAATCAGGAATTCGGATTCGTTTGTATTCGTTTTAGCTATAATTCGGAATTCGGATGCATCCGAATCTCCGAATTTCCAAAAATTCGTCCGAATTTCAATTCGGAACGAAATTAATCGCACATTAATCGCACATGTCTAGTGAATAGGGGGTAGTTGTTACCTCTACTCATTCACCAAATAAACAGTAAAATTACAAATACACACACACCATAAAAAATAT